>NC_133618.1:487467616-487767616 GCF_048593235.1 Sminthopsis crassicaudata | reverse complement strand
TTGATGCTTATTTTTGAGCTGTAGCAACTAGAATATATTGCTGTTTCTCAGTCAGTCAGTGAACTTTCTCCTTAGGCTACTGACAAAGAATTTTAAGGATAAGGCCAGAGTGAAGGGTTGAGTTTGGTAAGCAGAGGATGAAAGACTTCTAGGGAAGTAGTGAGGTAATTAGAACTGTTTTACCTTCATGGCAGTCAATGTATTTCTAATCTGAGCAAAAGGGCTGAGTTTCTATTCTGTTCTGCTTCCTGGCTTAGTCTAATTAATAAGAAAAGTATAACTAGAAAAAAGTAATGGGGAAGGAAGGAGGAGAAAGAAGGTAGAAAGAGGTGAAAAGAAGGGAGAGAAGGAAAGGAAGGGAAAGAAAGGAAAGAGAAAAGAATGGAGAGGAGCAAAAAGAAGGGAGAGAAGCAAAGGAAGGGAAAGAAAGGAAAGAAGAGAAAAGAATGGAGAGAAGGAAAAAAGGGAGTGAGTGTGGAAAGGAGAGGAAAAAGAAGAGAGAGAAGAAAAGGGGGAAGAGGAAGAAGAAAAAGCAGGGAGAGATAAGAAGGGAAAGAGGGAAGGAAAGAAAGAAGAGAGGAAAGAAGGGAGGGAAGAGGACGGAGAAGAGGGAAGAGAAGGAAGGTATAAATCTGCAATGTAATTTTTACATCCTGCTATTTGGATCTGTTCTGCTGATAACTTAGACTCTTCTGTTGAAAGAGTACATTGTCAGCAAACAATTCAGTTTTATCTATAGGAGTGCTTCCCAAGAGCCTTCTACTCTGCTTGACTTTGTTGGGGATTACAAAAGAAGCATATGTACTCTAGTAATTTTCAATAGCAATGTTAAAACAAGGCTAACACATGTTAAACAGTTATGTGTAATAGGAGACAATATCAGTATTAGGACAGGTGCTTAAACTCTGGTTCATGTCCCCATTTGGGGTTTCATAACCAAATGTAGGAGCCATGAAATTGTAATTTATTATCAGTAAATGTTTGATTTATACCTATTTTATATACCTCTAAACCTGGGGTCTCGGGTGAAAAGGAATCATGAATAGGAAAATTCAAGAAGCCCTGCTATAGATAATAAATATAAATACATTATAATAAATATGTAACATGGATAATTACATAATATAGGTAAATAATAAATAAAGATAATAAAATCAGAAAAAGGAGAAAGCAATGTAGAATGAAATGGGTCAAAGAGGGCTTAGTTGAAGAGATGGGAAATGAGCTGAGCCTTGAAGGATGTAGTCATTTGGATAGGTGATGACAGGAAGGCATTTCAGTTGGTAGAACAACTTAAGTAACAATAAAGACATGAAAATAAGCACAACTTGCAGTAGTTATTTACAAGATTCCATTCAAAAAATAAACTTTAAGTACCTATTATACACAGAGAACTTATTAGGTGCTGAAGGCATTACACATACTAGACAGGACTATTAAAAGTTTGGTATTTTGGCTAGTTTTGAATCTGAAAGCAGGAAGCTCTGACTGATTTGAGTTCAAATTCAGCCGCTGACATTTATTAAGTGTGTAAACCTGGGCAAGTCACTTAATCTTTGCCTCAGTTTCTTCAATTGTAAAGTGGGGACAATAACAGTACCTATCTCTCTGGGTTGTTATGAGGATCAGTTAGTTAGCAAATATTTAAGTGTCTACTGTATATTAAGCCCTGGGAATACAAAAAGGGAGAAGAAAAAGTTCTAGCCCTCAAGGAACTTACTATTTAATGGGGGAAAACAGTGAACAAAAGGAATATGAAAAAGAGGAGGGGGCACCAGGAGTTTCCCAGCACTGGCATTTGATAGTTGTAGAGTTGAAACCAAACAGAGCAACTGATTGAAAATGAGGGCTCACTTGTAACTCAATATAATGTTCTCATTATGGCAGTTAGGAATATATATAAACAGAGGGCATGCGTATGAGTTGAATATGAAAAGATGACATCTTTTTGCAAAAAAAAAAATGATAAAATTAAAGCGTAAGAGAGGAATGTATTGGAAGAAAAGGAAAGGGAGAAGTGGAATGGTGCAAATTATCAACCATAAAAAAGAGACAAGAAAAAGCTTTTATAGTGGAGAGTAAAAGGAGAGGAGAGCTTGAGTGAGTGAACCTTACTCTCATCAAAATTGGCTCAAATAACATACATTCTCAATAGGGGTATTGAAATCTATTTTACCCTGCAGGAAAATAGGAGGGAAATGGGATTAGGAAGGGGAGGGATAATGATAAGAGAAGGCATATTGGGGAAAGAAGTGGTGAGTAGCAAAACACTTTTGAGGAGAAACAGGGTGAAAGGAAAGAGAGAATAAATAGGGGGAAATACAGTTAGCAATGAAGCAAGTTTCTTTGATGAAATATTATTGTTCTCTGGGAAATGATAAGCAGGATGCTCTAAGGGGAAAAAAACCTGGAAAGCCCTCCCTGAACAAAAAGTGAAATATACTGTATAAAAAGTAATAGCAATGTTCTGGGATGACCAGCTGTGAATGACTTTATAACTCTCAGTAGTACAATTATCCACAACTACTTTGAAGGACTTATCATGACAATCCTAACCATACCCAGAGAAAAAACTGAGTTTGGATGCAAATTCTTTCTTTCTCTCTCTCTCTCTCTCTCTCTCTCTCTCTCTCTCTCTCTCTCTCTCTCTCTCTCTCTCTCTCTCTCTCTCTTGTTATTTTTAACTTAATTTTTCTTGAGGGTTTTTATTTTCATTAGGGTAGAAGATCTATGTTTTCTTTTACAACTTGACTTTTAGGGAAATATTTTGCATAACTTCAGATGTAGTTTCTTAATTGTGGGTGGGCATAAAGGAGAGAAACTAGAACCCAAAAATCTTTTAAAAATTGTAAAATGGTAAATAAAAAGCTATAATAAAAATAAAAATATTTAATAAAAAGATGATAACTATATAAATTGTGCATATATATTGGGGAAAATGTTAAGTAAACAAATTAATTAAAAAAAGAAAATGAAGACTCAAATGACATAATATTTGTAAAGTATTTAGAATAGTGCTTTGTAAATAGTAAGTACTATATTGAACTGGTAAGTGAGTAAAGAGCTGCCCCTGAAGACCATATATTAATAAGACATAACAGTTTTTAGGTTCATAACATCCTCCTCTATGCTGAAATGGTTGTAGCTTAGTAGGTCCCAAAGTCAAAGGACTGAATCCTGGGTTTGCTTTTTCCTAAGTCATTCCATAACATTTGTTACAGTTTTTGCAAATTTATTTCTATAGTATAATGTAGAGGGCAGAACACCTGAGCAGTAAGAGACTAAATTCAAATAATAATAGCTTACTTTGACATAGTATCTTATAGTTTGCAAAAAAAAAAAAAAAAAAAAAAAAAAAAAAGGAAAAAACCACAAAAAAATCCCCCAAACCCCCCAAATTTTCCTAAAAACAAACTTAGGAGATGGATTCTATTTGTTCTGTGATCTCAGGCAAATCATTGGGAAGAGTGCTGAATTTGGAGGTAAGTGATATAGCTTCAAATTCTCACTGTCATTTATTAGCTTGAATTAAGTCACTTCCCTTTAGGTGATTAGCTGGGTGACAGCAGAGATTGCTTTCAGCTCCAAATCTATGATTCTAAGATCTTATCAATTTTCTGGGCTTCATTTTTGAAATCAATAAATGAAGATAATAGATTATATAATCTCCAAGGCCCTTTCTTCCTCACTTTAGTTGTGTAACTTTAAGTAATTCATTTCAGTCCTGAGTGTCTATTGCACCATCTGTAAAAGGAGGGAGTTGAATCAGATGATTGCTAAAGTTTCTTTGAGTTATAACATTATGCAATCTTCCATCTGTCCTGTGATGATACCTTCAGCACAGTGTTTCCATTATAATATTAATGAAAACAATAATACTGATGGCATCCATGTAGGAATATAAGCTTAATATAGCTTCCCATGGATAAATTATCTCACTTGATCTTCATTATGACTCTGCAAGGTAGGTGCCATCATTTCTGTCCCTCATGTGGCTCAAGCTTTCTATATGTATGTATTGCCTCCACTAATTAGAATATCATCCCTTGGAGAGCAGCTGCTGTCTGGATTTTCTGTTTGTTTCCCCAACCCTTTATACAATATTTGGCACACAGTAAATGCTTAATAAATATAATGCTTTTTGCATTCATTCATTCACATCCCATATGTCAATCCAACCTATCCCTATTCAATCCAAATAGTTCTACTGAAATTCAGAAAGATCTGAGTTCAAATGTAGCTAGCCTAAGACACCATTCCAGCTATGTGACCCTGGGCAAATCATTTAAATTCTGTCTGTCTCAATTTCCTCGGGGATTATAATAACACCTACCTCCCAGGGTGAGGATCAACTAAGACAATCATTGTAAAAAATGTTTAGCTCAATGCTGGGTATATAGTAAGCACTATATAAAGTGTTAGCTATTATCATTATTAATTCAGAACATGAAAACAATAGGAATGAGTGAGCAAATCTCCAAGAGTAGTAGCAGACTTTGAGTAAGCAAATCTACTTGTCCCTTTCTGAATTCTTGCAGTTTAAGTCCCCTTTTCCTATCAGTTATCCAGATCTCAAAATCTCTCTAACTATGAGGTCTGCTGTCAGGGAACAAATGAATAAGAAGCCATGAAGTTACATGATGAGGGTGGTAAGACACCCCCACCATGACTAAAAATGGTGAATGTTGTGGGAGGTAGTGAATTACAAGTGTGACCTTTACCAGACTGATTCACTCCCGCCTTTGACTTTTCATATAAACCCTCCCCTGATTCATTAGTGCTGAAAACTGTAGTCTAATCTTTTCTCCATTTCTTCAAGTCAGTGTTCATCCATGCACATCCATACACACACAGACTGACATATTTATAGCACTTTAAGGTTCACAAAATTATATATATATATATCCATATATATCCATATATATGTATATATATGTATAAATATGTATATAAGTATATGTGAATGTATGTGTGTTTATTCTACCCATATGCTTACATGCATATACACAACAGCCCTGGAGTTAGTTAGTCCAGGTGTAAGTAGTCCTTCTTTAAAAATGAGGAAACTGAGGCTCTAGGAGGTTAAGTGACTTTCACATAGCTATTGAATTATGGAACATTTATGAACTCAGATCTCTTTAACTCTAGATTTAATGTATACTCATGCTACCTTCCCTACGTACATACACCTGGCATGTACACATGTTATATAGATGCACGCGCACATACACATTCATGGACACAAATGTATTCATAAACATGTACATGTGTGTAAATATATGTGCATGTGTACATATTTGTGCATGTATTGTGCATTTCTATTCCTATAGTGTAGTTGATAGAAAAATCCTTTAAAGGGAAATATTTCTCTTTCCAAAGCTATAGTGTTACATTCATCCATGTCTTCCCTTTCTGTTTAGACAAACCTTTCTCCTTAACCATCTTGAGGAGGAACTAGAGATTCTTTTTGTGAAATAAAAATCAGTATATGGGTTCAAAGGTCTATCCATCTACACCATCCTGGAGTCTGAGAGTGAATGTCTATTAAGCATACCATGGAGGTCATTGTCCTAATGAGGACTTTATGCCTTTGAACCCAAAGCAAATCTAAGATTAAAGATTATTTTAATGGGGTGAGGGGGTTGGGGGAGTGAAATAAGGAGCTTTTATCATCTTGTTACCAGCACTTAGGAAATGCTGGCTGATGCTGATGGGACGGCACTGACTATTTGAAACAAAAGCCCGTGTCTTCGGCACCCTGCCATTGTGAGCTTGCTTTATGTACTAATCCTTGTGTTTGAGTAGTACTTCATCATTTTCTAAGTACATTGGCAGACACTCTCATTTTATCCTTGTGACAACTCTGTGAGTTAAGTATGGCAGATAATATTAACCTCACCTTACAAATGAGGAAACTGAGGGGTGGAGTCAAGCAATTTCTTTACTGCACATATAAAGTCAATAGTGGAACTAAGACAGGAAGGAACTCAGAGCCTCCCACCATATAGAATTGGGATCTTTTCTACTGTGTTGGCAAGTGTATTCAGTTTGGAGTTAGAGGACAAGTTGTTGTTTTTCAGCACCAAATAGAAATAGAAGAAAAAAATGCTTCTCAGGATACTAACACTGTCCAAGTGCTCTTGAGAACAATCGTGTTTGAGAACCATTGATCTATAGTTACTTGGGTCTGTGAATTAATAAGACATATGTAGTAAGGACACTGCTCTCCCACATGCTCTTACCATCTTAACTGGGGTACCAAACATTCCTCACCTTTGTCCATTTTTTCCTAAAGATACATAGATTGGCATACAGGCAGGCAGGCAGACAGACAGACAGATAGATGAATGCATGGATAGATGATAGGTAAGTAGGTAGATAAATTAGAAGACAGATATATGATAGGTAGATAAAAAGATGACATTAATTAGACAAAAGGTAGATAATGGATAGGTAAGTAAACAGATGATAGATAAATTAGGTTGTTATTCTTCTTTTCTTTTTGAAGAAAACCAATTAGATAGAAGATAAAAAGGCCCATAGAATGATATAGCTTTTCTCACCCAAACTCAACATATTTTTATACTTACTTATTATATGTACCTAATCTGTGTCTATTCAACCATATTTGCATCTCCATTTACCATTTATGCTTTTTTAAGACTGTAAGCCCATGGCAAGCAGGGTTTTATAACCTTGATATGTATCATTTAGTAATGATAATCATGACCATTGTTGAATTATTTTCCCTTGTCCTCCTTCATTCCCTTCCTTTTTTCTCTCTTTCTCTTTTCTCCCCTTTCCTCCATTTCCTTCCCTCCTCCACAGCTTGAGTAAGGAAGTTATGAATGATGAATGGGTCTTCTTTTAGTCTCCATCCAACCTGCCAAGGACACTGGAAGTCATTATGTTATATGGAATAAAGACTGTGAATTTATAGTGGTAGATAGATAATATTAATTGCATCTTCCAAAAGAGGAAACTGAGGAGTAGAGTCAAACAATTTCTTTACTGCACATAGAAAGTCATTGGTAGAACTAAGACAGGAAAGAACTCAGCACCTCTCATCATAAAGAATTGGGCTCTTTTCTACTGTGATGACACTTGTTTTCCACTGTTTATCAGGTTCATCTGTCTATTCTTTGCTAGGCTTTATAAAGCCCTGGTGGAAGAGTAAGTTTTTGGTTTCTGGGTATATGAGAGGCCCTATACTAGATAATGGAGAAACAGAATCAAAGGCCATTATCGTTGCCTTCCATGTAGATGAATGAAAGAATAGTGATGGAGACAGGTCATCAATATTAAAAAACAATAAAAAAAACATTAATTTAAATTCCAAATGCAGACCAAAAGATCTAGGGACTGGAGATCAGAGAGAGCTGAGGTAGCAATGGAAGGGTTCACAGAGTTGGTGAGACTTGGTCTAAATCTTGGAAAAGAAATAGTAGCAGGGACAGCATTCCATGTGGGAGAATTCATATGAATGAGGGCCCAGAGGATGGAAAATGAAATGGAAGTGCAAGTGGCAATGGATAAATCAATTTGATTGGATCAGATGGTTCATGTTGGAGAATGGGTAGAGTGGTAGTTTTAGGCCAGATTGTAGAGGACCTTGAATGCTAAGCCAATGCATTTGAACAGCATACTGTAGGCATTATGCCTGAAAGCATCCTCTTTTATTGGAGTCATCTGGACAAAAGGCTGAGATATATGCAAAGCCATGTTTTAAGAAGATTAATCTGGCAACAAATACAGGATAAATTTGAGATCTTTGAGGTAGGGAAGATAGAGATTAAGCTATTTTCTAAAAGTGCTTCTGATTTTTAATAAGGTTGAAAAAATATAAGCAGTGACTATACTGCATTTTTAAAAATATAGTATTCATATTTTCTATTTCTAAGGCAATTAAATTTTTTTAATAAATTACTTGATCAAATAATTAATTGATTTCACTGTCTTGATTCTGTATCTTATGCCACTTCTGCATTTTTATTCAGATCAGAGAGTTGCTTTCGATTTTCCTTATGAGATAGAGTTGCCAATAATTTCTATTTAGGACAACTCACTTTCTAGTGCCAAATGAGAGAGGAAAATAGGCAAAGTATGTGAGCCCCAAGATTGAAGTTTCTCCTTGAGACCATCCTGACTCTATAATGTTATATTCATGAATTTAAAATATTACATTAAATACATTTACTTTCCCCCTGTAAAAGTATTATAAGCATTAAGCCAGTCATAAAAATAATCACATGCCCAGATTCCCAGGTATTCAACTCTCACCATGGATCAATAATAATTTAAGTAATTTTACCATTAATTTTGTATTTAACAATACAGAGCAGTATGATTTTGAAGAGAAAAGGAAATTTGAAATGACCTCAATAATGTTATTTTATAAATAAAGAATTTCTGGCTCGGAGGTATTTAATATTTTCCCCAAGAAACAGAGAAGGGACTTAAACCTAGGTTCCCTAATTACATATCCATTATATTTTCCACAAAACCTAGACATTGCTATGTATGTTAGTCTTGGCTTCTCAGATGGATTTGAATAATTAACATTTTAAAATGTTTAAAACTACTACTGAAAACAGCATTTATGTAGTACTTTACAGATATCTCATTTTGTCTTCTCATCAATCCTGGGAGAGAGGTAGGTGCTCTTATTATCTCCATTTTGTATGGAGATGGGGAAATTGAGGTATATAGAGGTCAAATGGACAAAGCATGAGTCCTAAGACTGAAGGTTAGATTTGAATTCCAGTCTTTCTGACTCCCATGATCTAATCACTGTGGCACCAAGCTCTTTGTTTATTTATTTCTTAACCAGGATCTTCTCCATTTCCTCTCTGATCCTTTCACTTTTGTCGTTGCTATTCCTACTTCTCTTCCATGGAATGCACTTGAGACTGCTGATGTGTTTTGTTCTCTAAAGCCTCTGGCTTTATTCCTTCCCTTGAAGACTGTTCACTATTTTTAGCAGGTCCTATCACTCTATCTTATCTTGAAAGGGGACTCAGGCTTTCTTTCTTTTGATCATTTCTCTGATCATCTTAAATGTCTTCCTGTTATAAAAGAAAAAAAAATCTCCCCTATTCCTGTGCCCAAATGTTTCAGCTTCCAAGAAATTAATTTCAGCTATTATCATAACATAATCAGAAAATCTTTTTTTTTCTTGCACCTAAATAAACTCTCTCAATTTTCCTGGCCCACTTCCAAATATATTCCTGACTCCCAGCATGTGTATCTAAATAAGCATCCTTCAGTCTAAATATTTGGTTTCATGAGTCTTTTGTTGGTTACTTCCAACCCTCTCACCTTTTGTAGAAACACAGCTGAAATCCCCTCCCCATACCATCTTCCTTATTTTGTGTAAAAGAAATAAGATGCTATATATTTAAATGCTTTTTTATTTCAGACTTTATAGGGACATACAATAGTTACAAATATAATTTTCCCTCGCCTCATCCATGATCAAACATTTTTTAATCAAAATTTTATCTTTCTTTTTTAAAAGCTATTTTTAAAATTAATTTTATAATTATAACATTTTTGACAGTACATATGTATAGGTAATTTTTTACAACATTATCCCTTGTACTCCTTCTGTTTCAAATTTCTCCCCTCCTTCCCTCCACTCTCTCCCCTAGATGGCAGGCATTCCCATACATATTAAATGTTATAGTATATACTAGGTACAATATATATGTGCAGAACCGAATTTTGTTGTTGTTGTTGTTGCAAAGGAAGAATTGGATTCGGAAGGTAAAAATAATCTGGGAAGAAAACTAAAAAATGCTAACAGTTTACAATCATTTCCCAGTGTTCCTTTTCTGGGTGTAGCTGATTCTGTCCATCATTGATCAATTGGAATTGGATTAGCTCTTCTCTATGATGAAGATATCCACTTCCATCAGAATACATCCTCATACAGTATCATTGTTGAAGTATATAATGATCTCCTAGTTCTGCTCATTTCACTCAGCATCAGTTGATGTAAGTCTCTCCAGGCCTCTCTGTATTCATCCTGTTGATCATTTCTTACAGAACAATAATATTCCATAACATTCATATACCATAATTTACCCAACCATTCTCCAATTGATGGGCATCCATTCATTTTCCAGTTTCAAGCCACTACAAAAAGGGCTGCCACAAACATTTTGGCAATACAGGTCCCTTTCCCTTCTTTAGTATTTCCTTGGGATATAAGCCCAGTAGTAGCACTGCTGGATCAAGGGTATGCACAGTTTGATAACTTTTTGGGCATAGTTCCAGATTGCTCTCCAGAATGGTTGGATTCTTTCACAACTCCACCAACAATGCATTAGTGTCCCAGTTTTTCCACATCCCCTCCAGCATCCATCATTATTTATTCCTGTCATCTTAGCCAATCTGACAGGTGTGTAGTGGTATCTCAGAGTTGTCTTAATTTGCATTTCTCTGATCAGTAGTGATTTGGAACACTCTTTCATATGAGTGTAAATAGTTTCAATTTCATCATCTGAAAATTGTCTGTTCATATCCTTTGACCATTTATCAATTGGAGAATGGCTTGATTTCTTATAAATTAGACTCAATTCTCTGTATATTTTGGAAATGAGGCCTTTATCAGAACCTTTAACTGTAAAAATGTTTTCCCAATTTGTTACTTCCCTTCTAATCTTGTTTGCATTACTTTTTTTTGTATAAAAGCTTATTAATTTGATGTAATCAAAATTTTCTATTTTGTGATCAATAATGATTTCTAGTTCTCTTTTGGTCACAAATTCCTTCCTCCTCCACAATCTGAGAGGTAAACTATCCTATGTTCATCTAATTTATTTATGATCTCATTCTTTATGCCTAAATCATGGGCCCATTTTGATCTTATCTTAGTATGTGTGGGTCCAAAAAATTTTAACTTTCAAACTTGAACAATATATATGCTAAAGTCTCACTTCAGGATACAACCTGAGGCTGCAAACATTTATTAATTTCCTAGTGTATGAATATATATATGAGACCCTGTTCTAGGCATTTGTATATAACAAAAACAAAACCAACTCTCTCCCCAACTCCACAATTTTTGCTCGTAAAGTACTCCCATTCTTCTGGGAAGATACAACATGTTAATTGTTTACTATAACATTGATAATTTGACAACCTGGGAGATCAGAAAATGTTTCCCAGGAGGACTTGGCACATGAACTGAGCCTCAAATGAATTCAAGAATGCTAAGTCAGAAGTCAGAAAGTAGTGCATTTTAGGCATGGGGAATACTCTATACAAAGGCATGGATGTGGAAGATAAAATATCATCTTCAAGGAAGAACAAGAGCCCATTGTGGCTCGAATATAGAATATGTGAATGGAAGAATTATGAAATAAGCCTAAAAATGTAGCCTGGAGCCAGGCTGGGAATGCCAGCCTGAGAAGTTCTTATTTTATCCTTGAAGGAGTAGGGAAGCATGGAAGGCTCATAATAGTATTTCATTTACCCACCATTACATGTCAGGAACATTTTTAGCATTCATTTTTACAAAATTTTGAATTCCAAATTTTTCTCCTTCCCCTCCCCTCTTCCAAATATTTTGATGTAGTTTATACTGATGCAATCATGTAAAATATATTTACATATTGGTCACAGGCGTGAAAGACAAAAGGAAAAAAGAAATCTCAAAAAAATAATAAAATAGTGAAAAAATATGCTTTGATCTGCATTCAAAGTCCATCAATTCGTTATCGGGTTATGGCTTACTTTGTGAGTCTTAGATCTGAGTCAATGATAGATGGTCATCACACAATATTGCTAATACTGTATATAATGCATTCTTGGTTCTGCTCATTTACTTTGTGTCATCAATTTTTCCATGTTTTTCTGAAATCTGCCTGTTCATTATGTCTTACAGCACAGTAGTATTCCATTACATTAATAAATCACAGATTGTTCAGTTTTCTCCAACTTATAGGCATTCTTTCAATTTCCAATATTTTGCCACCATGAAAAGGGCTGCTATAAATATTTTGTACATGTAGATCCTTTTCCCCCTTTTTATGATATCTTTGGGATACAGAAGTATAAAAGATTTTTAGCTGGATAGTAACATGGTCAGACTAATGCTTTCATAAATTATTTTAGTAGTTGTGGAGAGGATAGAGATTGGGGGCTTGGATTCTAACTAGGAGTCTAGAGTACTATTCCTGGTCACCTGGCTAGTAAAATCAACTGTATAGCATCTTCTTTGTACTGGAGACTTTATAAGCACTGTACCTCATTTGATCTTCAAGACAATCCTGCAAGGTAAATGATGTTATTATTCTTATTTTACATTTAAGGAAACTGAGGAAAATAGAAGTTAAAGGACTTGTCCAGGATTAAATAGCTAATATTACAAATATTATATAAATTAATTCATCATAATAATGTTATTAAATTAAATTAAAATTATAAATAAATAAATAATGTTAAATAAATAGATAAATAGCTGTATTTAAATACAGGTCTTTCTGACTCTGGCTCTATCAATGCTACCAGAAGCTTCAGTAAGTAGCAGGGTCAATATCTGAACTCAAGTGCTCTGACTCCATATCAATAAGATCAGATGCCATCTACTCCAATCTTGGCATATTACATATTAGGGACTAATGCTCAAGGGAGTTTAATGTCTTGTGCAAGGTTACACAAGCATTAAGTGTCAAAGTGTGATTTGAATATAGGTTCTATGGCTCTAGAGACTGTGCGCTTTCCTTTGTACCATGTTGCCTTTCATTTAATTTCTTCCTTGTCTTAAGGCTTATATTATTGCTTTCTGCCTTCTCTTAGTACCTAGAACCTTTCAATATTATTTTACTTATTTTCCCCTTTCTTAATTTTGCTGACTTTTTTCTTCCTAATTAATTTTTTGTGAGTTCCAGAAGAGATAGGGTTGAAAGGAATAGAACTAGGGTGGTGGTCACATTTGTAGAGAGGAAAAGATGGATATGGGAGATTTTGTAGAGATAGAGTCTTTGACAGAATTTGGAACCTTATGGGATATGTGGGGTGAAGGAGAGGGGAGTCTCCTCTGATGATGTTCAGTTCATCAGTCTGCATCACTCAAGGAAATGGTGGTATCTTCAATAGAAATAAGGAAGTTTGGAGGATAGGGTAAATTGAGGAGGGGGAAAATGAATTAATTTTGCTTTGGACTATTGAGTTTCTGATGCCTTTGGGGCATCCAGTTGGAGGTGTCCAACAGGCAGTTGTTAATGTGTAACTAGAGCTAAGAAGAGAGATTTAGCACTGTGTATGTAAATTTGGCAGTTATCTGCATAGAGATGATAATTGAACCCATGGTAGCTAAGCTCACCAAGAGAGAAAACATGGAGAGAAAAGGATTGCTTATTTCCTTTGGTGATCAGTGTGAAGAGCCCCCAAACCAGTACTTCATATGCAATAAATGTCCTTTTCCAGCCTTTTTTTTGCTGAAAATCACTATTAGCACATAGCAAATACCATGCTAAAATCACATCCTTTTTCTTTTCTCATATTCTCATTTTGTCTTGTGCATGTTTATGCATTTTGTTTTGCACAGTCACACTTCCCCCTCACCTCATCATATCTGTATGATTTAAATTAGCCCCTTCAAAGCTTCCTTCAAGTTCTTTCTTTCCCTTCATATGATCTGTAGCCTGGAGCAGCCCATAGAATGCAGAAGACTTGCACAATATTATAATACCAGTAAGAGCCAGACCAGTAAGAGCCAGAGTTAGGATTTCAACCAGAGCCATCTGATATCAGATCTAGGCACTATTCTTTCTGCTACACCACACTGATGCTCACTCAACTCTGATGTATATTGTCTCTCTTTCTCTCCACTCCCCCACTCCATGTCCTCTCTTTTTGTGAGCTCTAGACAAAGTAGAATTCTCAATCTTCTTTGTTCTGCGAGAACTAGTTTCCATGTAGTCTTGCTTTACCCCTTATTCCTCTAGAGTAATTTGATATCTTCCTTCTTTTTTTCATTCTCTTCCATACCCTACTTCCAATAACTGGAAGTCAATCATCACCACTCCCCTATCCCCAAGTGCCTCTTCAATCTCTTCCTGAAAATACTTCTTGCTGCCCTATCCTTTCCTTAAAACCCAAAGGAATTCTTCTTGAATTCCTTGGGCAGATGTTCCATTGTGCTTTTTTCCACTATTATTCTAGGTCCTTCCCTGAAGATAGGTTAATTTTGTCTGCCCTTCTATTGTGATTATATAGTTTGAGGTAGTTTGCATAAATATGCCCTTTTCCCTCTAAAGGTTATATTTGACTCTGTTTCTCTGTTTTTCTGTTTCTCTGTCTTTCTGTCTCTGTCTCTCACTCTGTCTCTCTCTGTTCCATATCTCTTTGTCTGTCTCTCTCTTTCTGCCTTTCTTATCTTTGTCTCTGTCTCTCTTTTCCCCTGCCCCTTTTCAGGAATTACTGGAACATCTTTGTTTTATACACCTTAAACACTTTTCTGATAGTATATTTTTCTCAAATGATTTATTGATTCATATGTATAACAAGCCATTAATTTTTCTTGAAATACTGAAAATCTTTGCCCCTAACTGAAAACCACTTGATAGATACTAACTTTGTTGTCACCCTGACATGTAGCAGTTTTATTATACACTTGTATCCCCCATTCAGATGTCAACCCTATCCACACTTTTATCATTATGACATTATATATATTTGCTTTTCTTCTAGTTCCTTTTAAAAATTATTTATTTCTAATACACATTGCTCCATGAATGATGTTGAGAGAGAAAAATCAGAGCAAAAGAGAAAAAACATGGGAGAGATAAAAAAGCAGAAAAAAGAAGTGAACATAGTATGTATTGATTTGCATTCAGTCTCCTTAGCTCCTTTTAGATGTAGATGCCATTATTTGTCCAAAGTTTATTGAGATTGTTTTGGATATCTGAACCATTGCAAAGAACCAGGTCTTTCATAATTGATCATCACACATTCTTGCTGTTATAGTATACAATATATTCCTCATTCTGCTTGTTTCACTCAGCATCAGTTCATTTAAATCTTTTTAGGCTGTTCTAAAATCACCTTGTTTATCATTTTTTATAGAACAATAATACTCCATTACCTTCATGTACCACAACTTATTCAGCCATTCCCCAATTTATGAGCATCTACTCATTTTCCAGTTCTTTGCTGCCATAAAAAAGCTGCTACAAATATTTTTTCCACATGTGGATACTTTTCCATCTTTATGCTCTCTTTGGGATACAGGCCCAGTAGAAACATTGCAGGATCAAAGGGTATGCACAGTTTAAGAGATCTTTGGGCATGATTCCAAATTGCTCTCCAGAATGGTTGGATCATTTCACAATTATACCAATAATGCATTAAGTGTTCCAGTTTTCCTACATCCCCTCCAACATTTATCATTATCTTTTCCTGTCATCTTAGTCAATCTGAGAGGTGTGATGGTACCTTAGAGTTATTTTAATTTGCATTTCTCTAAGCAATAGTCATTTGGAGCATTTTTTCATATAACTATAGATAGCTTTAATTTCATCATCTGAAAATTGTTGATTCAGATCCTTTGACCATTTATCAGTTGGAGAATGACTTGTGTTCTTATAAAATTAATACAGTTCTTTATGTATTTTAAGAATGACACCTTTATCAGAAACATTGGCTGTAAAGATTTTTTTCAGTTTTGTTCTTCCTTTTTGTACTTCCTTCCTGTTTTTGTTGGTCTTGCAAAACCTTTTTAATTTGATGTAATCAGAGTTGTCCATTTTGTCTTTCATAATGTTCTTTAGTTCTATTTTGGTTATAAATTCCTCCCTTTGCAAAAAATCTGATAGGTAAATTATACCTTACTCTCCTAATTTGTTTATGGTATCATCCTTTATGACCAAATCATGTACCCATTTTGACTTTATTTTTGTATGGGATATGAGATGTAGGTCTAATGACATTATCTTTTTAAACTAAGGTACTTACTTTATAACTGATTTTTTTTCCTAAAGAGAATGCATAGACTCTTTAACTGTAGTCAGCTAAAAAGATTCACCCCAAAGTTTCTGCAAAAGTCTTGGTTCTCAAAAGTTGAGAAAAGATAAGTCCCTCCCCCTTTGCACTCATAGAAATTTGTAGCATGGAATTCTATATACACTATCACATTATCATTCCCCTCTTGAATATGCTTCTGTCTCTATGGGCTTTGCCATTATGACTAGTTGTCTTTTTATCCTAAGTCTTCTCTCAGACTTTCGGGTTTTCTCACTCTGCAATATCACCCAACCATACCTCTTCCATTGGTGAATTTGTTTTGGGGCTTCCATTTTAAGGATGGTCCCAAGATACTTCCACTTCATTCAGATTTGGTCTGTGATTCTAAAGAGTTTGTCACATATTTTCACATGAGTATCCTTTTTTTACCCTTTTCTTCCTCCTTTTTATATGTAAACTTCCTCTATGACAATATAAACTCCTTAAGAGATGTATTTTTACTGATATTTATATCCCAAATGGTTAGCACTGTGCCTGGTACACAGCAAATACTTAATGAATCATGTTATCTACTTCCTTCTTTGTTTTAAGGAATGATTAGTTAGGTGAGGGAGGTGGATAAAGGATATATTAGAATTAAAGGTCTTGCAAAAAGAAAAGATATGAATAAAAGACAATTTTAAAAACACATCTTGATTCTCCTACTCTACTAGTAGCGTGTCAAAAAAATCAAATTTATCTGCTTATCAGAATGTTTACTTCTTAGGATACAAATTACCACAAAAATGTCATTTGGGTTTATCCTAAATGTATCCTCAGTATTGCCTGTTACAGGACAACTTCTTTCATCTTTTGTTATACAGGTCTTCCTTTTTAGTTATATTTCTACTTTCCTTTATCATCATAGAAGGTAATAGATTTGCTTTTTGTCTCTGTATCTGATCATAGATCTGTCATCTTCCCTCATAGAAAAACTAACAATTTTTCTTTTGTTTTTAATTTTTTCTTTTTTTTATTATTCTTTTCCAATCTCTTTCTTTCATCTAGTCCCAATTTTTCCTCTTCTCTGAAGTTACCTTCATATCTGATTGCTGACATTCATCGTGTCCCCAGCTGATGCAAAGAAAGGGAACAAATCTATGTTCAGGGTATCCAAATTCTCACAGCTCTGAGGCTCTTCCTGTGGCTCCATCAGCAAGGTGCTGCCTTCTTTCAAAGTTTTCTCTTACTTATACCCACAATCCTGTTATTCTACTCATCTCATCTAACAATGAAAAACTGGCCTATTTGAATACTCCCCAAACTTCTTGTGCTTTCCCACCCATCCTAAAGCTGTTCTCTTCCCCCTTCCCAGATTGTACCATGCATTCAGAAGATGAGATATCTCAGCCCTGTCACTTCTACCCATGTAGTCTTAGGCAAGTCATTTATTCTCTACGAGCCTCCATTTCTTCATCTGTAAGATGAGGAGGTTCCATCAGCTGGCTGCTGAAGTCTCTTCCATTAAGTCTAAGATTTATAAAGCTCTCTCTTTTTTTTAACCAATGCAAATTATATGGGTCAAGTGACTTGATAAAGGTCATTCAACTAGTTAATGACTGAGTTACAAATAGACCCTGATGTTCTTTGACTAACAGCTCAGTGATCATTTCACTCTGCTAAGCTCTACCTAAATTTCCTTTGATTCTTAAAACTATACTTTGCTACAGAATTGGCATTGATATTGAAAGGGCTATTTTAGCTTGTCCAGGGGGAATTGGTGAAAAGCCACATGACTCTCTCTCTCTTTGACTAAGTAATTTGAAGATACCAACTTGGCACGTCTAGTGGCCAAGTTTCTTTTGTGTTGAGCAACTCTCTCCTTTACAAAAGCTTTTGCAATTTAAAAAATCGGACACTATTCCAGCTCTTTATTTCCCTTTTCTCCCATGTCTCATGTTACTTGAATGAGGGGGCTCTATGTTGATTGAACCTTCTATGTTCAACTGTTTCAACTGACAGCTTGTCTTTCTTCCCATGCTATGAGAGAGCTTTCAGAAATTTGGACTCAGGGCCTCTTCTCTGGCACCATGGAAGATAATGCTTCTGTTCAGGTAGACACTGCAGGTATAGGATTGCTCTGTGTTTGACCTCAGAGAGCTCAGTATCACAGATTCATGCATCTTTATCCCTCTCTTGGTTGTATACTCTATGCAAATTGAAATATAACTGTGTGATCTCTTCTCAAAAGGGGAGGGAGGATTGCAATGTTTACTTTCTTTCTGGGAAGTAGGGGAAAAAATAAAACAAATGAAGGAGAAACAGGAAGAAGAAGACAAAAGCAGCAGTACCATCTTTTACCTTCTACAGATTAATATTTATGTTCCTCTCCAAAAGTATCTTTTTTTTTTCCTGAGGCAGTTGGGTTTCAGTGACTTGCCCAGGGTCACACAACTAGGAAGTCTTAATTGTCTGAGGTAAGATTTGAACTCAGGTCCTCCTGACTTCAAGACTGGTGCTCTATCTACTGCACCACCTAGCCACCCCAAAAGTATCTTTTTCTTCATTCTTTTGTAGGATCTCTTTCTTCAGTGCCTCATTGGAATCTGAAGATGATCGTACAGTCTCTCAAGTTTTATAAGCAGAATTCAATCTCTGGGAGAGGAAAATTTTGAGCATGATCCCTGGAAAGGACTAATTGTTTTCAGTGTCTGGTCTGTGAAAATTTCAAAAGGCATTATCATTAGGTTAGGTGAATTATTTTGTCCAGACATCTCTTGAAAATGGTGACCGATTTGTGGCTCTTTTCAACAATGAGATGATTCAGACCAGTTCCAATGATCATGTGATGAAGACAGCCTTCTACCCCTAGAAAGAGAACTGTGGGAACTGAATGTATAAGATTTTCACTCTTTTTGTTGTTGTTTAATTGCGTTTTATTTTCATTCTTGTTTTTTCCAGTTTGATTTGATTTTTCTTGTGCAGCAAGATAATTGTATAAATATGTATGTAAATATTGGATTTAATATATGTTTCTACCATGTTTAACATATATTGGACTACTTGCCGTCTAGGGATGGGGGTGAAGGAAGATGGGGGAATTAGAACACAAGGTTTTGTAAGAGTTAATGTTGAAGAATTATCCATGCATACGTTTTGAAAAATAAAAAGCCTTAATAATTTTTTTAAAAAATAAAATGGTGTTCTATTGAGTCAAGTGGGTAGTGTGATTTATTTCAATTGAGACATTCCCACTTTTGCCCCCCCCCCTCAAAAGCTCACATTTATATAGTATTTTAAAGTTTATAAATGCTTAACATACTTTACCTGGAATGATCTTCAAAACAGTGGTGTGAGATTGATGCCAATATTATTCCCATTTTAAAGAACAGGAAATTAAGATATTTACTCAAGATCATAAACGTAGTAAATGTCTAAGGTAGGATTCAGACTCAAGTCGTCTTGACTTGAAGTTCAGTACTCTGAGAACATTATACTGTTTCAATCCCAGAATCCCAGAGTGAGAAATCACATAAAACAGTCTATACCTAAACAAAAGACTTAAGAAGCCTTCTCTATAGAACTCCAACCTATTTATCTAGGCTCATAATACATTATTTTCTCTTATGTTCTGGAAAAAATTGGCCAATTTGCTGTTCCATATACACAAGGCTCCATCCTCCATGTCTTTGTATGGATTGCCTCCCATACATAGAATGCTCTTTCTCACTTCTGTTTCTTACAATGGCTAGATCTCTTCAGGACTCAACTGCATTGTCCCTTGATGCAAGAGATCTTTCTTATTTCACCTTACTAGTATTCCCCTTGAATTTTTCTGACATTTGCTTTGTATATATTCTGCATTGGCTTATTTGTGTATATGCTGTATCTTCCAGTTTCTACTTTGCCAGTAGAAAATAAATTCATAGAGTATAAGAAAAGTTTCATTTTTGACTTTGTATTTTAAGTACCTCAAATACTGAGCTATACCTAATGCTTTTTTAAAATTTTTTAAAATTCATTTCAAAACTTAAATACAAAGTAAAAAAAAAAACACAAAATGAAGAAATTTCTATGTATGCAGCATAACACAAGAGAAGATTCAATATGAAACAATAAATTTCTATTTTACAAAAAAACCCAGGTAATAAATCCTACATATTGGTTTTCAAAATACTATGTTTCCTTCTAGGTTTCTTTCATGCTATGCTGTGCACTTTTTTATTTTATCTTTTTCTCCCTCCCTCATACATTCTAATTGAATGCTTATTGAATAGGACTAAAATGAAATCCTTTCTATAGTACCTGAAAGGTATTCAGTCAGGCTTTGCTTAATATCCCATTGTGGTTGGTTGAACTCACTACCTCCAGAAGTAGCCTATTCCACTTTGGCATTTACTTCAGGATATTTTTTTTCCTTACTTTGAACCTGGTTATGTCTCTCCCCACTTTCTTTCCACTCTAGTTACTTTCCAACCATTTCTGATCATTATGATTAAGTAAAACAAGTCTAAATCCTCTTTTCTTTGCTATCCCTTGAAGAAAATTAGCATGGGGTGGCTAGATGGGATAGTGGATAGAGCATCATCCCTGAGGTCAGGAGGACCTGAGTTCAAATCTTATCTCAGACATTTAACACTTCCTAGCTATGTGACCCTAGGTAAGTCACTTAAGCCCAATTCCTCAGGGGGAAAAAAAAAGTTAGCATGGTTCCCAAATGTGTTTTATCTCAGGTTAAATATCCTCCATTCCTTTAAGGGATCCATGCATGGCATGATCTTGTTGACTCGTGGTCTTGCCACATCTCATTTTCTGCTCTTTAATAGCTGTCTTCTAACTGAAGAAAGCTCCACTCTCAAATTCCCTTCTCCCTTGAATTACTATTTCCACAAGGGCTTCATCAATATTTTATCTCGCTCATTTATTGAGTCACTCTCCAGACTTTTCCTTTTTCTCACAAGCCACATTTCCCCATCTCAAAGAATAATCTCAACCCAATATGCTTTTTAAATCCTTTTTAAGTGCAGTCATTCCCATTAGTTGTAACTACAATCTTATTTTTATTTGTATAACAAAAACCTAACATAGTACTTTGAAAGTAAGTGCTTAATAAATGTTTATCTATTTCTCTATCTTATTGAATCCTATCATTTTGAGGCCTTAACATTCCATTTTGGATTTCTCAGGATTCCTTCTAGATTTTCATTTTTATTCCTAAAATATTATACAATGAACTGAAGAAATGATCCCATATGATGGTCTGACCAGAACAGAGTATAGAAATAATAACCTAGTCATTCATTCATTTAACAAGCATTCATTATGAGCCAATTCTTCCCCCAGAACTATGCTAAACATGTTGAACTACAAAGACAAAAATAAAGCTCCCTTAGCCTTCAAGGGGTTTGTAGTCTATTGGAGGAAAGTAGCATGTACACATATAAATAAAGAAATAATGTGTATAAAGTTAATGAAAAATGATTTCTTGGGGATGGGGGAATCAGGGTAGGATTCAGATAGGTGTTTGAATTTGAACTGAGCTTTGAAGGAAATTAAGAATTATTGTATAAAGGCTGGAGGGGAAGAAGGACAGCATTCTAAACAGTGGGGACAGCCTATACAAAGGCAAAACAATGGAGATGGAATGTCATATACATGAAAATTGGCCAAATTTTCGAGGATTTAGCATGCAGGAAAAGAAATAATAATGCACATCACACTTAAACTGCCAGGAAAGAACCCCAGTTTGTAAGGGGTTATAAATGCCAAAAAAAGAGTTTCAATTTAATCCTAAAGATGAATGAAAGTAACTGGAACTTTTTAGCAGAAGATGGACATGCTCAGAATTTTGTTTTAGAAATACTAGTTAGGCAATTGAGTAGAGAGTGGATTGAAGAAGACTGGATAGAGAGAGTTTAGTTAGGAAACTGTTACTATAATCCAGGAAAGAAGGGATAAAGGCTCAGACTAACAGTGGCTGAAGAAGTGGGAGGAAAGGGATGGGTATGAAAGATGTGGAATGGAATCAATACAATTCAGCAACTGAATGAATATGAACATGTCTAACACTTGAAAGAGAAGGCAGAGTAGATGACCTGAAGTTGTGAACTTGGGAGACTCCAAACATAGTGAGACTTTAACAGACACATGGATATTATTTTTTAATTATTTTAGTTATTTAATTTAATAACATTTTTATTATTTTCATTATTTTCTACCAATTACAAATAAAGACAATTTTAATGTGCATTTCAAAAAAGTTTGAATTCCAAATTCTCTCCTAGAAGGCCTTTTACTAAAGATGTTAAGCAACTTTACACAGGTTATTTATATATGTATTATTGTGTAACATGTTTTCATATTAGCTATGTTGTGAAAGAAGACACGATTAAAAGAGGAAAAAAATGAATAAAAAGAAATAAAAAATATCATGCTTGATCTGAATTCAAACTCCATCAATTCTTTCTGTGGATGTGGATATAAATCATTAGTCCTTTGAAATTATCTTGGATTATATTGCTGAGAATAACTAAGTCATTTATAGTTTGGATTGCACAATATTACTGTTGTTGTATATGATATTCTCCTGATTCTGTTTGCTTCATTTTGAATCAGTTCATGTAAGTCTTTCTGGTTTTTTTTTTCTGAAATCATCCTGCATACTGTTTCTTATAATACTACATAAATATGTTTATGTATATATATGCATATGTATATGTGGGTTTAGAAATATATTCTTTACCCTTTTAAAAATATCTTTAGGATACTGACCTAATAGTGGATCAAAGGTTATGCACAGTTTGATTGTCCTTTGGGCATAGTTCCATATAGCTCTTCAGAATGGTTGGATCAGTTCACAACTTCACCAACAGTGCATTAATGTACTAATTTTTCCACATCTTCAACATTTGTTGAAAGGTATGAAGTGCTACCTCAGAGCTGTTTTAATTTGCATTTTTCTAATCAATAGTGATTTAGAGCATTTTTTCATATGACTATAAATAGCTTTCATTTCTTCATCTGGAAATTGTTTATATTAATTTACCATTTATCATTTAGGGAATGTCTTGTATTCTTAAACATTTCACTCAGTTCTCCACATATTTGAGAAATGAAACTTTTATCAGATGCATTAAAATTTTTTGCTCAACTTTCAGTTTTCCTTTTAATTTTGGCTATATTGGTTTTGTTTGTGTAAACCCATTTTTAATTTAATGTAACCAAAATTATCTATTTTCTATCTCTTAATATCTTGTTTGGTTATAAATTATTTTCTTCTCCATAGATCTGACAGATAAACTATTTCTGAATCTTCTAGTGTGTTTATATGCCCTTTATGTTTAAATCACTTACCCAATGTGACCTTATCTTGTTACAAAATGTAAAACGTTAGTTTCTGTCATATTATTTTCTATTTTTCCAGGATGTTTTTGTCAAATGGTGAGTTCTTATCCCAAAAGCTTGAGTTTGGGGATCTATCAAACACTAGATTACTATGATCATTTACCATTATGCCTTATATACCTAATCTATTCCTTTGATTTACCATTCTGTTTCTTAGCCAGCATCAGATTGTTTTGATAATTATGGCTTCACAAATACAGCTTAAAATCTAGTATAGCTAGACCACAACCAGGGGTATTAGAAAGAAGGAAAAGATGGTATATTAGGTATTTTGATTATGAAATGACAATGAGGCATCCAGTTGAAGATGTTCAATGATGAAGCTTATTAGAAAAGCTAAGGCTGGATATATATATATATATATATATATATATATATATATATATCTGATCATATATGTACATGTCACATGGTCAGCATATAACTTGTGAAAGTATATGGAACTGCTAAAATCATAAGGGAGAAAGAAGATCATGAGAGAAGAAAAGAGAATTCAAGAGATAGTCCTTTAGTACATTCACATATATGGGGTTTGTAGTAATGGGTGATGACCCAGTAAAGGAGACCAAGAAGAAATTTCCAGACAAGTCGGAGATATATCAGGAGAAGTTGATCCATTAAAAGGAAGGAAGATATATGTGTCCAGGAGAAGGGAATAATCATTGGCGTCAAATGCTATAGTAAGGTCAAGAGGACTACAAAAAAGGATTTATCAATTAAGAAATCACTGATGGTTTTTTAGAGATAATTTTCAATTGAGTGATAAATCTAAAATCTAAATTGGAGCAGACGAAGTAGTAAAATAGAAGAACATGGACACACAGTGTTTTCCTGAGTTTTTTCCTGTGAAACATAAGAGTCTAATAGGAAAGTAGCTTGAAGAATACTGGAGTCTAGTAAGGTTTTTGTTTCTGTTTTTAAAGAATGGGAACATCTGAGGATACTTCTAGTTGGCATAGAAGGAGTCAGTAGATAGGGAGAAAATGAAATTGTGGAGAAAAGAGATGATCACAAATAGAGAAGTTGCCTTTGACTACTTTTTCATCAGAAACTACAGCAGAAGAGAAGAGAATAAATGATGTTAAGTAGCTTTGAAAATAAGAAAGAAGATGAAATTTATGGCAAATAGCCCTATTTTCTCAGTCAGGCATCAGATAGTATTTTCTTATGAGAAGAGAAATGAAGGGAATATTGGAAGCTTAAGGAAAGAAGAAATAGTGTGCAGTTCTTTAAGGAGGTGCTATAGAGAATCATTTTGGAAAGAATGAGATTGGGCCCTGTTGATATTAGATAACAAACTTGTAGTGAAACCAGTTAACATGACCATGTGACTTTCTCCAATGCTCCTGTAAATGTCTGACTAAATTTAACTGAGATTGTATCCATTTTTTTTTGACTACTATATTATGTAATGGGCTCACATTGAGCTTTTTCAGATATTTCCTCTTTGTGCTCACTGCTTCCTTCCCCACATATTCACTGACCATCTCTTTATTAATCCATTCTAGATTTTTATAGGAATTAAATTAAATTATAGGAATTAAAATCAAGTTAAATTAAATACTCAATTTTTATGGATGGTAAATTCTTTATTTTCCCATTTTTTGAAAACTAATTTGACATTTCCTTTTCAAAAATGTCTTGGTTCTTCTTCTAGGCTCCAAAATTTTCTTAGATTGACTAATATTGGTTCAACAATTAAATCCTCCAATTATTTGAGTACCTTGGAACTTCATTTGCATCTGATACCTTGAACTTAAGACAACTAGGTGCTTCCTTAAAATAGTAACATCTATTTAAAACCATCAGAAAAAAAAAAAAACATATGGAATGGTGATAAACTGGAACCATTCCCAATAAAATCAGGAGTGAAACAAAAGGCTGCCCGCTATCACAATTACTATTCAATATTGTATTAGAAATACTAGCTTTGACAATAAGAGATGAAAAAGAGATTAAAGGAATTAGAATACGTAATGAAGAAACCAAATCCTCACTCTTTGCAGATGACATGATGGTATACTTAGAGAACCCAAGAGATTCTGCTAAAAAGGTATTAGAAATAATCCACAAGTTCAGCAAAGTTGCAGGATACAAAATAAGTCCACATAAATCATAAGCATTTTTATATATTACTAACAAAATCCAATAGCAAGAGATACTAGCTGTCGATAGTATAAACTATTTGGGAATCTATCTGCCAAGGGAAAGTCAGGAACTATATGAGCAAAACTACAAAACACTTTCCACACAAATAAAGTCAGATCTAACCAATTGGAAAAATATTAAGTGCTCCTGATAGGTCGAGTGAATATAATAAAGATGACTATGTTAGCTAAATTAATCTATTTAGTTAGTGCTATACCAATCGAATTCCCAAGAAACTATTTTAATGACTTAGAAAAAAAAACAACAAAATTTATATGGAATAACAAAAGGTCAAGAATTTCAAAGGAACTCATGAAAAAAAATGAAGGTGGCCTAGCTGTACCTGATCTAAAACTATATTATAAAGCAGTGGTCACCAAATCATTTGGTATTGGCTAAGAAATAGACTAGTTGATCAGTGGAATAGGTTAGATACACAGGACAATATAGTCAATAACTATTGCAATCTAGTGTTTGACAAACCCAAAGACCCGAACTTTTGGGACAAGAATTCATTATTTGACAAAAATTGCTGGGAAAACTGTTAATTAGTATGGCAGAAACTAGGCATTAATCCATACTTAACACTGTACACCAAGATAAGGGTTCATGATGTAAGCATAAAGAATGATATTATAAATTAATTAAAAGAATATAGGATCGTTTACCTCTCAGACCTCTGAAGAAGGAAGGAATTTGTGACCAAAGGAGAACTAGAGATCATTATTGATCACAAAAAAGAAAATTTCAATTATATTAAATTAAAAATCTTTTATACAAATAAAACTAATGCAGATAAGATTAGAAGGGAAGTAATAAATTGGAAAAACATTTTTACAGATAAAGGTTCTGATAAAGGCTTCATTTCCAAAATATATAGAGAATTGACTCTAATTTATAATAAATCAAGTCATTCTCCAATTGATAAATGGTCAAAGGATATGAACAGGCAATTTTCAGATGATTAAATTAAAACTATTTCCACTCATATGAAAGAGTGTTCCAAATTATTATTAATCAGAGAAATGCAAATTAAGACAACTCTGAGATACCACTACATACCTCTTAGATTGGCTAAGATGACAGGAAAAGATAATGATGAATGTTGAAGGGGATGTGGGAAAACTGGGCCAATGCATTGTTGGTAGAGTTGTGAAAGAATCCAGCCATTCTGGAGAGCAATCTGGAACTATGCTCAAAAAATTATCAAAATGTGCATACCCTTTGATCCATCAGTGTTACTACTGGGCTTATATCCCAAAGAGATATTAAAAAAGAGAAACGGACCTATATGTGTAAAAATGTTTGTGGCAGCCCTTTTTGTAGTGGTTAGGAACTGGAAATTGAATGGATGCCATCCCATTAATTGAAGAATGGCTGAATAAATTGTGGCATATTAACCTTATGGCATATTATTGTTCTATAAGAAATGACTAGCAGGATGAATACAGAGAAGCTTGGAGAGAGACTTACATGAATTGATGTTAAGTGAAATGAGCAGAACCAGGCACTTCGATAATAATACTATATGATATTCAATTCTGATGGACATGGCTCTCTTCAACAATAAGAGGATCAAAATCAGTTCCAATTGATCTGTAATGAATAGAACCAGCTACATCCAGAGAAAGAACACTGGGAAATGAATATGGACCACAACATAACATTTCCACTCTTTCTGTTATTGTTTGCTTGCATTTTTGTTTTTTCTTCTCAGGTTATTTTTACCCTCTTTCTAAATCCAATCTTTCTTGTGCAATAAAATAACTGTATAAATATGTATACATATATTGTATTTAACATATACTTTAACATATTTAACATATATGGTGCTACCTGCCATCTAGGGGAGGAGGGAGAGGGAAGGAGGGGAAAAGTTGAAACAGAAGTTCTTGCAAGGGTCAATATTGAAAAATTACTCATGTATAAGTTTTGTATATAAAAATCCGTAATAAAAACAAATAACCAAATAAATAAATAAATAAAGACAACTAGGTGCTTTCTTACTAAGTTGATTTTTAATTCCCCAGTCATTTTTCCCAGGCCAAAGATTTTTCTCTTTAACAGAGAAAATTAGAGCAAATGAGATCAAATGAAATAATGTTTGTCAAGTTCTTAATACAGTATCTGGCACATAATAGGTGCTTATTAAATGCTTATTCTACTCCTCTTTTATCTTGCTATTTTCTTCAGTACAGCTAATAATGATCCTTTTTTATTACCTTTAGCTTTCCTTACTAGCTTCACCACATTCTATGTTTTAATGCTCTAAAACTCTATTGTTACATGAGTTCCATCATTTGTATGTTGCAATGGGACATAGGCGTTGGACCTATAATTCCATGCATATGGGAAAATACTGGATAAGTAACCTCCCTCTAGAATTAAATGTTTGACAATTTATATACAAGTTTTAATTTTAGTGAGCAAGGATAGGTCTACTCTGGTTCACACATAGCTTCAAAAACCCACATAAAATGCACAAATTATAGGTAAAAAGCATGATGACGAGATAAAAATTTTAAGGTACAAAAGACAAATTTCACTTTGCAATTGTCATTGAAATTTGTTGGCATGAGATTCATGGATGAAATATAGCTCTCAAAATGTCAACTTTATCTTAAAGGAATAGAGTAGATAAAAGAGCAGGGATTCAAAATAGCATTGTATCAGAAGAAGATATACTCATGTGAAAAAAACCAGAATGAATGGGGAAGTTTAAGCCTAATAGACAATGTTTAGGTAAAGATATTGTCAGAACAATAACCAGAACAGAAAGAGGAACAAACAAGGAATTTAGGAAAGCCATCTCAAGCTTGGCTCAGTAGGAAAATATAGCAGTGATGGGTTATTTAATTTACCTGGAGACCTGCCAGAGCTCTCTTTCTGTCCAAAGAAGAGTAACTAACAATCTCTCAACTTGCTTTAATAACATCATCCTTCAAAAGGTAAAGAAACTGTTTTTCTGGATCTGATTTTTACCAAGGACCAGTTTGCTGGGGTGAGAATGAAGAGAACACCAAAACATAAAGGATGATTCCATCAGATCTGTGGCAGAGGAAAGGAAAGCTGGATATTGTCTGACAAACACCTTAGATTTTAAGAAAGTAGGTTTCAGAAGGTTCGGGGAAAAAAAAAAGGATAAAATGGACATAATGACAAATTCTACAGGTAAATGAATGAATGAAATTCTGAGGATACAAAGGAATATAATAGCAACAATAAAAGGAGTTGTCTCAGAAAAGCAATGTAAATGCATGATTCTCTTTTCTTCTTTATAATTCATCAACAGACAATTCCCCCCCCCCCCCCCGCAAAAATCTATATACAAAAGGGGAGGCAGAGTGATATGAGATGAAAGAGGTCAATTACAAATAGGGGTATTACTTTTTCTTCTGTATTGATTTTTGTAGGTTTTTCCTTTTTTTCTAATTACTATTATAAGCATTTCTGGAACTATGACTGTTAAGAACCATGCCTAAGTGAAGGGGCAGGTCAATTCTCTGAGAGCCTCCATAACTGTGGATCATAACATCTGAAGGAGTTGCAAAGCAGCCTTTGCTGACACAGGTGTTGCTTGTGGACTAGGAATGAAATAAATTGGAGGCAGAGGGAAGAGGAGAGAGGTCAGACAACGTAATAGCCTCTCAGTAGAGAGGTCAGAGAATAGCAATTGCCTCTCAGTCTCCTTGTATTATCATCATCATCCTCCTCACACAAAGAGATCTTTTCTACAAGTCTGAGTTAGAGTGAATTGAGGAGGCACACTTGCTTTACTTCTGTATTGGTTGGAAAAATTTCCAGTCTTTCCCATTGTTCTAGTTTTTTTTTTTTTTTTTTTTTTGTTTTAGATATATGCTTTGTATTAAATGATTAGCATTTTTACCCTGTGATTTTAGGCTTCAAAGCAATACAAAAGCCTCCCAATACAAGCAAGTCAAAAAAAAATCCAAAACAACCCAAAAAACTGTACTGTTTTTTGTCAAAGTTGTCTGTGAAAGCTATAATCAGTAATTTTGGATTTTTAAAATGTGATTAATTGTACTCATTGTTTTTGCAGCGTTGAATGATGCTTACCTACCTGTCAATCTAGCTTGGCCATAGTAAAAAAAAATCTCTCTCTTTCTCTCTCTCTCTCTCTCTCTCTCTCTCTCTCTCTCTCTCTCTCTCTCGAGAGAGAGAGAGAGAGAGAGAGAGACTTTATTATTCCCTGATTTAGATATTACAATCATATTTGTTCCTTAAAGAAGTTAGAGTGTTATTAGTCTTACTTGTTGACAACAAATGTTTATATTTTAGGTATTTAATGGTTTTTAAACATTTGATATAATTTATCTATGAATCTGTTTAGATCATAATTTTTTTCTTTTCTAGGTTGTATGTGTGTGTATGATTGTGTGAACTGAAATTTCAGTTTTTAAGATTGATTCCATGCAAACAAAATATTACCAACCTTTATTTAATATACTCTATCTATAGTTAAGCCCAAGTAATTCTTATAAATCAAAATTCAGAAATTCAATCCTATTCTAAAACACGTTTTTAACCTCCTTTTTACAAGTTTTTTGTAAATAGATTCTTTCTATTCAAAAGTTCTCCTCTTTTATGGATAGTAATGAAAATAGTTCCCAGAAGATTCTGGGAAGATGGTGGAGTAAGTCAGAAAATTCCAAGCTTCCCAGATTCCCCCCACAACACAAACAAAATTCACTGCAGAGCGAACATAGATTGGTGCAAAACTTGATCCAGAACAGGCATCATCTCAGGACAATGAGAGAAGACCTGAAGACTTACCCCAGAAAAATCAGTGTGAAGTATAAACAGCTCTAGGCTAGCTCCATAGAAACTTTAAGTGGGGAGCCCTTGGGCTAGCTGGGTTCTGAGCTAACTTCAGCCTGAAACATAAGAACTTTCACCTCCTGCACAGACTGGGGAGTTGGGGGAAATCTCAGAAGATTGAGGGAACCTCAGCTGATTAGGAATGCCAGCAGTGCATGCGCTGGCAAATACAGAAGCAGTGGGGCAAAATCTATAAAAAAATTGAAGGGGGAGGAATAGAATAAAGTGGGGGCATAGAAGGGTGTGTAAATTAATGGAAATAGGATAAAGAGAAAGGAAAAGAGTGGAGAAAGAAGATAAGGGAGGGATCATTGGAGGGAAGGTTAAGTAATAAGGCAAGCTAACTGGTAGAAGTAAGATAGAAGACTTAAGAGGAATAGGAAATGAGATATACATAAACGTAAAAATGCATAAACAATGATCAAGAGGAGAATTTATTAGAAAAAATAGGGTTAGTAATCACTAATCTCAAAGTCAAACAAAGATTCAATCAAGAGAGAAATCTACATTACATGTCAGCCATATTAATATTGTTTTAGTTTATGTATGTGTATAATGTATGTGTGTATATATGTGTGTAAGTATGTAAGTATATAAGTGTATGTATGGGTGTATATAGATATATACACTGTGTATATATATATATCTATATACAAAAAAAATTTCTGTGTTTAACCGTAGCCTGCTTGGGGGAGGGAGGGATGAAAGAGGGAAAAATAAAATAAAAAGTGCACAGCAGACAACATCAACAAACCCTACAAAGAAGCAAAGAAAATATGGACAGCTCTGAACACACAGGATAGTATTTATTGTATAGGCTTTCTTGATATGGATATTTATTGTTACATATTTTGAATCTTCCTTGATATTCTGCTGGGCATGTCACTTTTGTTTTCCTTTTTCTATGAAATAAATTTTTAAAAATAGTTCTAGATTCCTTCTGATGATATCATAGGTGTCCATCTTAATCCCAGAACTAGCCAGTAATCCTTAAGTTTGGCAATCCTTCTCACATGGGCCAGTGTCACATAGGTCAATATCAATACCTGAGCTAGTGCAAAATTCTTGCCCTCTCTGCTTCAATTCTATCATCATTCCAGTCCATTTTCTACTTAGTCACTGAAGGAGTTTTCCTTAAATGCAATTCTAATTCTAAATGTAATTCAATAAATTTCAACATTATCTTTTAGGAGAATAATTAACCATAAACTTCTTTGAATGGCATTTAAAGCCTATTTCAGTCTTGCCTTATTCATTGCTCCTTTCTGTGTTTTCTTTCTATTTTCACTTTCACACTGTGGGCAGCTAGGTTCTACCATATTGTACAGAATACCAGTCAGGAAGTAGTCAGGAACACTCATCTTCCTGAGTTCAAATCCTACTTCAGACGCTTCCTAGTTGTGTGATCCTAGGCAAGTCACTTAACCCTGTTTGCCTCATCTGTGAAATGAGATGGAGAAAGAAGTGGCAAACCAACACACTGTCTCTGGCAAGAAAATCCTAAATTGGATCATGAAGAATCAGACATGTCTGAAAACAGCTTTTTCTATGCCTTTGCATTAATTGTGCCCCATGCCTAGAAGGCCTCCCTCCTTACCTTCACTTGCTGTAATTTCTGATGTCTTTCAGAATTCAATTTTAGTGTCCTACATGTAGCATTTCCTGCTCTGCCTAGCTACTGGTACTTTTTCCCCTTTCTTCTTTTCATTTCCTATATATTATGTACTTTTTCATTTTTATCTTTATATCACAATGTCTAATAATGTCTGGAACATAGTAGATGCTTAATAATTGCTTGCTTATTATTTGATTGATTAATGTCCCAGGGAGACAGAAAGCTCTGTATCCTTGTCAGGAATGCAGCCTTTTTGATAACCCTCACCAGGGACTTAATTGCTAACGATCATTACTTGTCTCTTCCTCTGACTCTTTACTGGATGGTGTCTCTCTTGCTGCCTCCTACAATTTCATTTTTACTTTACTTGGAGGAAAGGCAGCTGCTTTCACCCAAGAACTGGAGAATATGCAGACATGTTTCCATATGAACTTGAAGATTACAACAAAGTAGTGACCACTTCTGCTTTGTCTTTATTAGAGATGTAATAAGAAGAGGAAGACTGGGGATGCTGTACAATAGTCAAAGGAAAGAAATTCAACTGTGTGATGTGTTATGGAGGAATCTAGTACCTGTTAATGGGTCAAAACTTCTTTCCCAGTACATTGACAGGATCTTCAGCATCCTGGGGGCATTCATGGAAAGGATATAAAAAAGGATATAGGAGTATAATATTTTGCATTGGAAAAAAAGTTCCAAATCCAAGGTATTTGAACTGATGCCAGGTATGTGGCATTTATAGGAAGGTATTTGTTGAATACTGATTAACTAATTTCTCCCATAATCTGGTAATTTAATTTAACATAATGTCAGTGCAGCCATTCTTTGGGTATAAGACAATTACTGATGACAGCCCATTTATGATGCTAATAGAAAAAAAAGAATGATTCTGTAAATTTTTAGAGCAGATGGACAGTTATTTCTGGTTATATAAAGTGGATGCATTTTGTCTAAATTGGGAGAATTTTGCATATGACATAGTGAAACTCAGCCCTATAGAGGAGAGTACTTAGCTTGTCATTGACTGGACAATTTAGAACTACAGTAAATTATGGTTTCTTTTGGTTTTGCTCCGTGACAATTTCATATCAATCAAAGGGATGCCTGGTGATTTCATGAATGACTGGGAGGAATCACCAAAGTAGAGAAGCCTCAAGAAAATATAAACATGGTCAAGGTTGTTTGTCCTCCTCCTCCTCCTCCTCCTCCTCCTCCTCCTCCTCCTCCTCTTTCTTCTTCTTCTTTTTTTTCTTCTTCTTCCTTCTCCTCTTCCTCCTTTCCCTCCTCCTCCTCCTCTTTCTTCTTCTTCTTTTCTTCTTCTTCTTCTTCTTCTTCTTCTTCTTCTTCTTCTTCTTCTTCTTCTTCTTCTTCTTCTTCTTCTTCTTCTTCTTCTTCTTCTTCTTCTTCATCCTCCTCCTCTTCCTCTTTGTCATCCTCCTCCTCCTCATGGAATTAACAGTCTAGTAATGTTCAGGTGTGAATATACATGAAGCACTTCAACATGTGAGAATGTGAAACTATACAAACCCAATAACAATGATCAGGAGTAGAATTTATTAGGAAAAAAATTAGGGATAGTAATCAGACAAAACCAAACTTTAAAAAGATTCAATCAAGAGAAATCTACATTATATGTCAGCCACATTAATATTGTTATAGATGTATATATATATGTATGTTTACATATATATGTATGTGTATAAATGTAGGTGAATGCGTATGTGTATGTATGTGTATGTATATGTGAATATATATATATATATATACATATACATAAATATATCCATATTTAGCTATAACCTGTTTAGGAAAGTTGGGGGAGGAAAGGGGAAAAAACAGAATAAAGTAAAGAGTGAACAGCAGAGAATCAAAAAACCTACAAAGAAGCAAAGAAAAGATGGACAGTTATGAATAGGTCTTCTACAATTATATATGCTTTCTTGAAATGTAAATTTATTGTTATATATTTTGAATCCTCCCCAATGTTCTGTGGGCAAATGACAATGGTTTTCTTTGTTTGTGTTTTTTCTTTTTTCTATTTTTCTCTTTCTTATTTTGTATTTAAGTTTTAAATAAATACAATTTTAAAAAAGAATGTGAAAACTAAGGAAAGATAAAAAGTTCACAGGAAAACAGATCATTTCTTCCTATTGGTTACTGAAGAAAGGCTATATTCAGGAAGTTGTACTTAACATAGGCCTTGAAGGATTACAAATTCAGTAGGCCTTTCTGAAGGAAAAGAAAGGGATAGAAAGAAGTACATGCACTCTAAGAATAGGGAACAATGAGGAGGAAAGAACAGAAGGGAGAAAACTATATGAGTGTCCTTTAACTAGAGTATATCATATCTTAGGGCAGCTAGTGGCATAGTGGATAGTGTGCTGGACCTGAAATCCGAAACACCTGAGTTCAAATGTGGCCTCAGACACGTTCTAGCCATATGACTCTGGCTTCAATTCTTCTTGTACAAAATGACCTGGAGAAGGACATGCTAAACCATTTCAGTATCTTTGCCTAGAAAAACCCAAGTGGGGTCATGAAAAGTTGGACATAGCTGAAAATGGCTAAACAAAGATATTATGTGTACAGAGGAATAGGGACTGGACCAGTGATTTCATTAGATTAGGGAACTCCCTGGAGAAGAAAATCCCTCTGCCAATGTAGCTCAGCCCCTTTTCTACAACTCATGGTCTTGGAGACTTAGCCAGAGCACCAGGAGCTCGGAGTCACACAGCCTGCTTATCTGTCAGAAGTAGGACTCAACTCAGGTCTTGCTGAATCTCATTCTCTAGTCATTACATTCTGCTGCAGGAAAGCAATCTGGAAACACACATTGGGGCCTTAATAAGGGGGACATTAGTGTTAGGCTAGGGAGTTTGTATGTTATAGTGTGAATGGAAAGGATCAAGGAAAGTTTTGAGCTTGGCAATCATGAGGGTAGTTCTATGAGTGAGAAAGATTATGTGAGGAACTATGCGAAAGATGGATTGGAGAGGAATGAGAACGAGGTAGGGGGTCTCACTAAGAGAATATCACCAGAGTCTAACTGAGAATCACTCAGGACTTGGTCAAAAATAGTGCTAGTGGGGAGACCCCAGAAAGAATGGATGTGAGAAACATACTCAAAAGTATAATCTTCAATAGTCAACTCACTTCAAAGGTAAAAAAAGCAGAAAACGATGATGAAATAGCTTTAAAAATAGGATTTTGCCTGATTTCATTCAGATATGCTTGTTGACTTAGCTAAGGGATAATGGTGAGGCTTTCTGGGGCTAATAGAGGAATTCATGTTTTCCACATCTTTAGCTTTAAAGATGGTCTAGTTATATAGTGGTTGTGTCATTGAATATAAACTTCTGAATACCGAGTACTACAGTTTCTTTCCCTTCTGGGAGAACCCAAATAAAAACAAATGTTTCAAAACAGCCCTTTTTATAGAGGGAACTGGATTAAGCCTATGTTGACCATTTAAAGAGGAGAATTTTCTTTTTAAAAAAATAGGAAAAATTTCTTTCCTTCCTTATATGGTTCATATAAAGGAATGAAATGGACCTTAATAACCACAGCATCATACTCCACAGACTTAGAATGGAAGGCATCCTAGAAGGCATCCTTCCTCATTTTATAGACATGGAAACTTAAGTCACCGAGGATATTAAGGATTTCCTCAGTATCACTGAGTTGGTAAGTACCTCAGACAATATTTGAATTCAGTTATCTAGTCTCACCCATTGATTTTGTAGGCAAGGAAATGCAAGATAAAAATGTCATAGGATCAGAAAATGAGAGTTAATAGAGACCTCGTAGGTGCAATATGACTTTTAAAAGCTTAACATTCTAGATTATTAGGATTAGGGGGTCTTCAGATTCCTTCTACTCCCTCCCCCAAATGCTACTTCTCTGACATCTTTGTGGATGATTCTAATTTGCACACTTAAGTATATGTGTCAAATCAATAAGTGTTTATTAAGCACATACTTTGTGCCAGATACTGTACCACTATGGGGATACAAAGAAAGGCAGTTAAAAAAGACAAAACCAAACCAAAAATAATATAGTCCCTGCTCTCAAGGAGCTCACAGTTTGATGAGGGGAAACCCATAGTTAATATTGTGTTTTCTCTGTGAGTATGAGAGATTTCATTTTAAAGGCAAATAACCTACAAGGCACTGAATCTTTCTGAGAGTTTCCAAATTGTGTTTCGACCCCTGAGGTCCCTTTGAATTCTGTATCTAGGATCCAACGATCCTATTATAGATTCTATACTAGAGACAATGCCCTGATTGATATATAATGGCAATTTTACAAAGGTCCGCCAGCTGCTTGTTTTTCTCTGTCTTACACCAGGGCATCCTGCTGACATGTGTCCTAGTGTGTGAAGTCTCTGATCAGAATCTCTTGAAAGCAGGTGCATAGATTCACTTTATTTCCCTGCATTTCATATCCAGCTGGCCTCAGATGCTGGCACTTTTTGGAGTTGTGTCATCTGTTTAGCCAGGTAAACTTTTTTTTTTGCTGTTAGTCATATAGAAATGTGTTTGGATTCAAGAGAACACATGTCTGGGCACAGAACTAATGGATGCTTAACTTGCTGAGATGCTGTATCTTATTGTCGTGGTCAAAATGCCTTCCAACATTACTCTGTATGAGTGGGATGATCCCAACCTTTATGACTAAGTGTAAAATGCCAGGTAACTATTGTCTTGTGCTAGCTGTATTTCTCATCTCTCTGAATTTCAGAGTAGGACTGAAAATGTGACTTTGCTCATTATCCAACTCACCCTGAAGTAGCCATCTTTCAACTTGACTACTGCCTAAATCAGTCTGTGTACTGAGGTATGAAGGAACTTACCCATCCTGATTCGTTCTTGAGATTTTTGTTTTACCCACATAGGGAAGACACATCCTAGACTGTCTCAGGTAGATGCCTTATTTTCTACAATATTCTTTAAGCCTATGGGACAGAGTTGGAACCAGGTTTGAAGCTTATCGTCAAATTTTTATTTTGTGGTGTATTGGGATGTGGCTCATCAGGAAGAATTAGCTTTTCTCTTTGGCTGGTTTTGAAGTCTTAAACAGGGTGTCTCAAAAGTCTTAGTGCAGTTTTAAACTAATAATTTATGACTATACTAAGACTTTTGGGACAATCTATTTTCCATCTATTTTTCTAGACTCATAAATGTCAGCCTGTAATACTAAAAATGAATGACAGAAGGAAAAAAAGATAATGTGAGAAACCTCCTTCATATTTGTTTTAGAATGAGTTTTATGATGTATCAAATCAGAAAACACAGAATAACAGATCTAACTTAGAATAATTTCAGAGATAGAACACAGAATATTGGAGTTGGGAGGGATTTTACACATCACATATGACATTGTGACATGTGTTCCAATAGTCTCTTTACACAAATAAGGAAATTGAGATTCACATAAGTTAAATTACTTTGTCCAACTTTCCCCCCTAATATATTGCTTCCCCTTTGGAGAGCCATTTCTTGACCAATAAATGAAAAAAGTAAGGAAAGAAGGACTGAAACGAAAACATACATACATGCAAATTTAGCAAAATCACCCAATGAACATACCTTTTTCTGACAACATACACATCATCCAATGTGTTCCAAAAGCCTTAGTACAGTTTTAAGCTAATAAAACTTAAAATTTTATTATGATTTTTGGGATACCCTATCTTAGAATCCAAAACCAATCAAAGGGAAAAGACAACCTTCCTGATGAGCCACATCCCACTATATTACAAAATACAAATTTGATAGTAGCTTCAGACCTGATTCTAATGCTATCCCATGGTCTTAAATAACATCATCATAGTACTCCCTACCCATATCCCTCCACCTCTACAAAGGAAAAAAAAGATATCTTCTCCACTCTCTTTATGATCAGTCTGGGTCATTATCTTTTTTTTTCAGTTTTCCTTTTCATGCTATTGTTCTTTTCATTTACATTGCTGGAGACATTTATACAAATCTTTCTAATTATCCTTATTTCTTTACATCAGTTACTAGTATATAAGCACTTCTCCAGACCTCTTCTGTGGTTGTCATGTTTGCTTTGTGATTGCTTGGAATGCCAGTGGATTTAATTCTTTCTTGAACTTTTAGTTTATCTCTGAGGCTTTGCTTTGAGTACCTATCTATTCCATAAGCTACCCCACCTCGATGCTTTTCATTTTACCCAGTAAGGATGGCAAAACAAAATGATGCAGGAAAATACCCCATGCCCAAACAAAGCTCTTTCCCTCAGGAATCTGGGCCATTGGAATATCAGGTACTGAAGTAGTAATAGGACAGAATTCTGGATCTATCCCAGGCAGAGGGCAGCGCTTGTCAGGGTTGCAGACCACATACCTGAGGCTCAGCAGGTCTTTTCAATATCTGGGATTAAATGAACTGTGAAATATTCATTTTATTAGAAGAGCCTGGGTTTACTTCTAAGGCTCCTAAATTGCTTCTGCTCAGGGCAGCTGAAATTAAGCAGAGTGGAAAGCACAGTGTTGAGAGACTAAATAAGCAGCCTAAAGAATGCCCAGGCCCCTTTATTGTGTGGGCACTTCTCAGAGTCCTTTCTTTTGCCCAAGACATGCAAGTCTGATCATTGCTAATGCAGAGTGAGTTTGGCCCATAGGTTAGGAGATTTCTGAAACAGGTTGGTGGGAGGTAGTGCTTTGCCCTGAGAAACTCAAAGAATTTTGCCTATGGGACTGGAGTCAAGCATACAAGATGGAGATGGTGCAGGATCATCAAGTATATTAGATATCTAATCCAGCCCTCTTGTTTTTTTACAGAACAGGAAACTAAGACCCCCCAAAATGAAATTATTTTCCAATACTACAGAAGTAATAAGTGTTCTCTGATTCCAAAAAAAAGCACACTTTTCAATATACTAATAAGAATTGAGAATCCTTTACTAATATGGATGAAAACATCCATGTTTGTACAGATGTGAGAATGGTATTATTCATTTTTTTCTATTGTGTTCATTAGTTTTGGTGAACATAGTTGTCCTCTGCCAGGAGAAACATAGGATTACCTTAGTTATACACATATAACCTCCTCTCCACTGTAGGGAAAAGGGATGCTCAAAACACAACTGGGGTTGCTCAAGTGAATTGTTCAAAGATCTTTACTGGCTCAGTTTTTTAGAACTTTGAATCTTTTCTTTTTGCAGAATGTTAATAAATAATTATTCTAAGTTATTAACCAAAAGAAATTTTAAGACAGGTTGATTTGTTTAGCTTCCCTCTTTTTCCCTCCATTTCTTGTCAATTTATAATCTGACAGCTATGGAGAAAATGACTTAGGGGATAGATGACATGAGTTATACCCATCCATGTTGGTGGAGAAGAACTAAATCTATCACAGTTGATCATTGCATAATTTTGCTATTGTTCTCCTTGTTCTGCACACTTAACTTTGCTTCAGTTCATGTAAGTCTTTCCAGGTTTTTTCTGAAATCCATCTGCTCCTTATTTTTTATAGAACATAAATATGCAATTATATTAATATACTACAACTTGTTTAGCCATTGGGATCTTTCCAAATCTTTGAGTCATTTATCTGACTCAATCATTTGCCCTCTCCAAGGAAACAGAGCTAAAAATAGTTCTGTGATTGGAAAATGAATATAATTTTAGATTGCAGAGGCAGAAATTAGAAAACGTTTGTGCAGTCTGAAGTGACATGAAGTTTGAAGTGTTGATTGAGGTTGTGAGCACTGTATCCTTTTCTGAAAAGGACACTTTCTGGAAAAGACACTGAAAAGAATAGTTTTATCTGAACTTAAATGTTGGAGAAGCTTAATTCAAGTAAAATTTCCTACTTCTAAGAAGAGAAGCTGGTAGAATTCTGCAATTTTGTAACATCTTGAACAGAAATATGTAAATATTATGTTAGAGGTCACTTAATTCAGGAAGTGCATTTTGTGACACAAACACTGCATTTAGAGTTGGAAGATGGATATCCAAATCTTGTGTTTACCACTTTGTACTCTTGTGACCCTGGGCAAGATACTCAATCTCTCTGGATCACAGTTTGTTCATCTTTAAAATGGAGGTGGAGTGGAAGTTAACTAAGAATGTACCTAAATTTCCTTCTAGAGAAACTAGATGGTACAGTGACTAGAGTGCTAGACCTGGAATCAGGAATACCTAACTTCAAAGGTGATCCAAGATTCTAGTTGTTACCTAACTTTGTTTGCCTCAGTTCCTTCATCTATAAAATGAACTGGAGATACAAATCCCTCCAGCATCTTTGCCAAGAAAACCCTAAATGACATCATGAAGAGTCAGAGATGACTCAAAAGCAATATATTTCTTTCCTATTCAAAATCTAGTGATCCTATATATTTCCTCTATAGTATCCTTGGCAGATTCAACCCATTGTTCAAACCCATTCAATGAAAGGGAACACACCATTTAACAAAGCAGCCCATTACATTTCTGTTGGTTGTCAGAAAGTTTTTCTACATATTTAGACAAGACTACTCCCCTTATTCCATATTCTTCCTTTATATACAAGTCTAATTCCTCTTCAATATGACTTTTTATTTGGAAGAATTGGTGTTTTTCTTCATGTAGATACTACTTTCCTCAGTACAGATCACAGCTTTTCTATAACAAGCAGATGGTAATGGACAGTTGCTGTGGTCCCCCAATTCATTATTCTTAACTTTCTCTAAACTTAATCAAGCTAGACCTTGAACAAAAGAATCAGAACTGTAGTCAAAACCATCCCAGTTTGGTAGGGCTCTACCAAACCCAGCTTCTATGGAAGATCCCTTCAGTAATTGAAGATAAGAATATGTAGCTCCCTTTCTCTGCTTCATCTTCTCTAGGATAAATATCTTTGATTCTTTAATGGATCCTTGCTTATAGAATATAATTTCTAGCTGGCTCACCATCCTTGGTCCCCCTTTTCTAAATGGTAATATTCCCCAGAAGGTGACACACAATTGTCAATATCTGGATATGTTAAATCCTTACTTAGGCTTCTCTTAATTGTACTTCTATTGATTAGAAATAAAGGGGAATCAGAATCACTCTATATACCCACTGCTGAATTTATCTTGCATTCTTCACTAATTTGAGTCTCTGTGAAAGAAAAAAAATTATTTTGATTTAAAAAAAAAACCTGGATGTTGACAAGGAGATTTTTTTAACTTGTAGGAGTTGGGTCAGCATTTACTGTGGACATAAATTGTTTTGAGGGTATTCTTAAGAGAAAATAGGAACTTTGGTTAAAGAGAGAGAAAAGGGAGGAGAATGAGAAATAGGGAAACTGGAGGTAGGAGGTTAGAATAATTGAAGCAAAAAATAATCAGATTACAATTGAGCTGTTTTAGGGACCATTAAATTTTCTTCATATTCTTTCTCCAAACATATAGCTACTCTACTCCCTCTATTTCTTTTCCTTTCTGGTTCAAAACCCCTTAAAGCAGCTTCTCCCCCCGCCCTACTTCTTCCTTAAATGTATTTTCTTCTGGAATTAAATCTTTTATCTTAGCTATGGCTTGTATATCAGTAAATGTTTAGCAGTATGTTAACTGTTATCTTCTGTGTACAAAAGCACAAGATAGTTTGGAATAATTAAATAACAGAGTGTCTCCAGCACACATTGGACAGCTGATAATGCTTTGCATCTACTGAGATAAAAGCTACACAAACATTAATCCAAATCAAATTGTCTGATGATAACTTGAAAAACTATAGCAGTATTTAATCTAATCCAGAAAATAAGTCGAAATCCTCTTTTTCCCCCACAAGTGAGAATTATTCCTGGTTTAGGAGCAGATGGAAGTAGAGAACAGTAAAATTCTGCTAACCCATTTTGGATCATATATGATGTGTTCATTAAGACATGATGGTAAGGGCATGTTTGCCAAAAAAACAACCTGCTCATTATCTTCTCTGACTGGCAAACTGGACCCCAAACAAGCAGTTCTCTCATTACAAAGATTACTTTCTAATTCACTTGGACATATAATACAAGTAATATATGATTAGGATACCACCTGATTTTTGTAGACCTTTGTATTATAATGAAGGTAAGGTTAGATTCATGTTCTAGTTAGGATAACCTTGTCCTGATTATCATTGTCCAAATGAGGCCATTAAAATTAGTATTTCTGAAAAAAATAAAATTTTAAAATTTTAAAAATTAATATGCTAGTAATTGGTATTCCCTTAGGGGAAAATGTGTATCTTTAAAAAATAGACAGCATTAAGAAAATGACACTTAATAAGGGTATTAAGGAAATCTAGAACCTTTCCCTTACCTCCCCTCCTCATTAAATTATACTGGTCATAGAGAAACAGAAAAAGGGAACTACAGGGTATACCTAAAATCTTAATACAATTTAAATCTCTAATAGTTTAACATATTTAGCTTGATTATAATTAAACTTTGGCATCTTAAAACTACACTAGGACTTTGAGGCATCCTGCACATTGTTAAATTTCAAAGATTTCCACTAAAAAGGAAGTGTGAACAATTTGGATGACGTTTGGAAGATAAAACTCTTATTGGAAGTAAGCTGGAGTAATGAAGGACATAGATATCTTTATGACTTAGGTTGGCTCTTAAGAAGGAATGCACCATGATAGGGATAGTACCCAATATCTAGGGATAGAAGCTGTTAAAAAAAAAGGAGCTGAAGATTATTTGAAAGAAATCATACTCATAAATCACACTCATCAGTCAATGATGGTTTTATAAGCAACCAAATAATGATTACAGGTATTCAGATATACACCAACAAAATATGTTGTGGCTCTTCCAAAGAATCATCTAACAAAGTGTGTCATGGAAGGTGACAAGCATCATGAATGAGTTAAGGTAAGGTCTCCATTTTGCTGTCCTGGGCTTTCATTTGGCAAAACATCTTTGCTATTCTCTCTGGAAGAAGACTAATCTCTTTCACATAATTTGTAGGCTGAAAACATATGGAGATAATGTCATGTACTAGGAAAAAGTGTTGGAGTCAGAGGACTTGGATTCAAATTCTGGCTCTGATATTTACTAACTGTGTGAACTTAGGCAAGACAGCTTAATTTCTTTGGATCTGAAATTTCCTCATCTGGAAAATGAAGAGATTAAACTAAATGACCTCTAAAGTCTTTTCTAACTCTGAATCTATAAGCCAAGGGTTCTCCATAAATTTCAACAAATACAAGATGAATTTCTATAGAGGAGACTTTTTCATATTTAAAATCAAATTATAGCATATACTTTGTCAAGGGAGTTGTATGTCCAGGAGAGCACCATTTTAAATGAAGGGTACAATGAGACAGTCATGGCTCATCCGCTTTACAGCACTGTCACACATGCTTCACAAAATATAGTACTACCAGCAGCATGATTGTTCTATGAACAACGTACTGGCAATTAACCTCGTGAGCTTTTGGAACAGCCCTCCCTTGTATTTGGAAACACCAGATAATTGGCTGAAGTATCTGGTTTTCCTACGGCTGTTGGGCATCAACTAGTTATAGCTAGTGTGGCAGCATAATGTCATTAGGAGTGCCAATGGACAGAGCCATGATAATCGGACCAATGTTCCCTGACAAGTACTCTAGAGACCATTGATCCTCATTTACTTCTCTTTCATTTCATGTGCATAAACCCTGGTTTCTTATATTCTTAGGCTTCCTAAAAGTAGCTTTCCAAAATCATGGAAATATGGGCTATCTTTCCATATGAAAGATTATGTCCCCCGGAAAATAGGTCAGATCCACCTCCAAAATTTCTTCCCATGGAGTAGTAGCAGTGGGCTGCTCTATCCAAGATACAATTGAATTGTCACAATTTGCATTCAATTTGCTCTATTTGTCAACATTTTACTGTGCAAAAGGATGCTTTTATCTGTTCTTGTTTATTTTAGATTGTCCTAAGTAGTATGCAATTTACCAAATCACTACAATATGGGAAATAAAATGGAAACATTTTTACTATTTGCTCTTTATTTTAGTCAGCTGAGAGGTAAAATCACTCTCCATTGTGATCAGCAATCATCTGTAGTTCTGAAATGGTTATGATAAAAAATTAAGGTTTTCTGACAGGTTATTCAGAAGTGTTGATTTTTTTTTCTCCCTCAAAGGTCTTCATTTTGTACTGTCTCTTAAATAACTCTCATCTCCACTCCAGTTGTAGAGGAGAGCAAACCACTGACTGACTTGCTGGGCTTTGTTGATATGCATGCAAATCAAGTAGCCAGAACTATTATCTAGCCTTCCTGAGATGAAGGAAAGTTTATGAAACATTTAGTTGTTCGTGGAGTGGCAATACTTTGGAGGCTGACCTTGGAGTTTCGCAAATGTGAATTGATCCTCTAGAAAAAAGTACAAAGCCAGCTTTGGTGCTAAATGTTAGTTGTTAAAAAATGGTGCTGAATAACATCTGCCTTGTAGTATGCCTTAATCAGCACTGTGAAAAATGAAAGTTTAACGATCTACTATAGTGGCTTCTAAGTGAAGGATAAACAAAGGATGAAAGAGTTTCCTCGCATGGTTTGTAACTGATGCCATGAAAAATGTCAAGAACCATCTGCCTCAAACTTATCCAAACTGTCATCAAGTATTCTAATCCAGTCAAACGAGATACAACTAAAACAACCTATGTAACTTGCTGAAGGCTTATCAAAAGAGTTGTAAATAGAGGGAGGGGGGGAACCTCATCAACTGTATAACCACAGATTGCTGCCAGCTTGCCTGTGGCTTTGAAATCCAATCCCATTTCTCTAGTCTGACAAACTATACTAAATAGCAAAATGGATTTTTATTTTTATTGCTTTCAGCCATTTTCATTTCAGCTAATTTCTGTTGGTGAATATCCAGTTTCTTAAAGGAATGGAAATGCCATCTTTTCTTTCCTTCCTTCCTTCCTTCCTTCCTTCCTTCCTTCCTTCCTTCCTTCCTTCCTTCCTTCCTTCCTTCCTTCCTTCCTTCCTTCCTTCCTTCCTTATTCCTCCACCAGGATTCTTCCTGACTTTTAGATGGAGGAGCTTCTTCTTTATGTGGATATCAGTGAATTATGTAAATTATCCATTGATTATCCTTCTCTCACTTGTGGCTGGCCCACATTATTTTCTGGTAAAACATCTCCTCGACATACATTACCCAGTTTTACTGCACTACAATTCTTTGTAAATAATAGAACTTATATTAATGTTTTAGGGCAGCTAGGTAGCATAGTGCTATCTGGAATAAGGAAGGCCTGAGACCAAAACTGACTTGACATTTAATAGCTGTGAGACCTTGAAAAAGTCACTTAGCTCTGTTTGCATCAGTTTCCTCATCTGTAAAAAGAGCTAGAGTAGATAATGGTAAGCCAATCCAAGATCTTTGCCATGATGAGTCTAAAATGACTCCTTTAAGGTTTGTAAAATATTTTATATATATAATCTCATTTATTTTTCTTCACACCAACTCTGGAGGTAGGTATTATTTTTGTCCTCACAGTTGAGGATTGAGGCAGCCAGAGATTAAATGATTTGCACATATTAATGTCTGAATGGATTTGAACTGTGGGCTTCCTGACTCCAGGTCTAGTTTCCTATGTACTAGGCCCAGGGAAAATGTAGCATACTCATTTCTACAATTTGTCTTATTACTACTTTCAATTTTAATTCTGTAGAGACTGTGGTCATAGCATAACATCATAGCATCAAAAATCGAGAGCTGAAAGGGACCATAGAGTATACCTACAGTGTTATTTTATAATTGAGGAAATTGAGCTCCACGGAAAATAAGATTTGTGAAGTCATCAGAATGAATTTTGAACCCTGCTCTTTTTGCTTCAGAGTCAACATACCTTTATAAAAAAATTTTTGAACTTAAAAAGCTTTTCCAAACACACATGAAAACACAAAAAAGAATTTTACATGAACCAGTGAATTTCCAGTACATGCTGCTTACTTTATAAAATAATATTTTAAGTTTCATTTCTTAATTTTATTTTGTTTGTCTGTGCTTCCTACTGAACCTCCTTCTATTCTTTTTCTGTGTGCTAAAAATATTTCAGTGGTCCTCCTTTTTTGGCATCACTGACTAAAATGCCCAATTAAACATTTCGCTTTATAAAATAAAAGCAGAGAAAGGAAGAAAAAAACACTTGTAACAAATAAACATAGTTAAGGGGAACTACTATACACACTCCCTACTCTAAAAATACCTGGATCATTATGTACTTTATCTATAGTCTTTCTGCTACATGATCCATCCTAGGCCCTCTGGAGATATGGTTAATCAGTTCAAAACTTCACCAATAATATGTTAGTGTCCCAGTTTTCCCATAGCCCCTCCAACATTCATCATTATTTTTCCCTATCATCTTAGCCAATCTGATAGGTGTGTTGTGTTACCTCAGAGTTGTCTTAATATGCATTTCTCTGATCAATAGTGATTTAGAGCATTTTTATATGATTATAAATGGTTTTAATTTGTTCATCTGAAAATTGTCTATTCATATCCTTTGACCATTTATCAATTAGAGAATAACTTGAATTCTTATAAATTTGAGTCAATTCTTTATGTATTTTAGAAATGAGACCTTTATCAGAACCCTTGGATGCAAAAAAAAAAAAAATCCTGTTTACTGTTTCTCTTCTAATTTTGTCTATATTGGTTTTATTGATACAAAAATTAATTAATACAAAAACAAAAAAAATTATCCTTTGCATTCCATAATGTACTTTAGTTCTTTGGCCACAAATTCCTTCCTTCTTCACAGATCTGAGAGATAGACTATCATTTGTTCTTCTAATTTGCTTATAGTATCACTTTTTATGTCTAAATCATGAACCTATTTGGACCCTATCTTGGTATAGAGTGTTAGGTGTGTATCAATGCCTAGTTTCTGCCATACTAATTTCCAATTTACCCAGCAATTTTTGTCAAATAGCAAGTTCTTATCACAGAACCTGAAGTCTTTGGGTTTATCAAACACTAGATTACTATAGTTTTTGATTATTGTGTCTTGTAAACATAATATTTTCCATTGATTGACTACAATATCTCATAACCAGTACCAAATGGTTTGGATGACCACTACTATATAATATAGTTTTAGGTCTGATATAGCTAGGCCACCTTCATTTGCATGTTTTTCATTAATTCCTTTTAAATTCTTGACCTTTTGCTCTTCCAGATGAACTCAAAGTTTTTTTTTTTTTATACAATTATGCTCTCTCCCTTTCATTGTCTCTGAAATTCTCTGAAACCATCTCTGTCATCATTCCTCATAGCACAACACTATTCTCATACATTTATATACCACAATTGGTTGAGCCAATTGTCTAAGAAGCAACCTGAGGAACTGCTTAGAGTTCTACATTTTTTTTATTATCTTTGTTTCCTCAGGATCAGAAATTTTGTTTTCTTGTGACCATTCTTTTACATCTTCCTTCTGAAAAATGTCGTCTTCCTATGTGTGCTTATATCCCTACTATACTACTATTTTTTGTGTCTATATGAATGCATTCAAACCTCCTTTATTCACATCAGATAAGACTGGATGCATGTTTCCCCACTCATTCTTCTTATTCTTCTCCCTAATGAAAAAGAGTAATTTCTAGCTTCTCCTTCCTCCTTTCTACAGTAGTATATGTCTCCTTTTACCTTCTCTTTTCCCCTTTAGACTTTTACAACAGAACCAATCCATCCCTGCCCCCACCAGAATCTCACTTTTGTTTTTCTTGTTTAACTCCATTTTGCTTTGATAACATTAAGCCTATGAAAGGACACTTATACTATGTTAGGGAGGACTTCAACATTCCCCATTTAAAATCTGACAAATCAAACCACAAAATAGATAAGAAAGAAATAAGGAACGTTAATAGAATCCTGGAAAAGCTAGATATGATATATCTCTGGAGAAAAATGAATAAGGAAAGAAAGGAATACAACTTTTTCTTTTTTTTTTTTTTTGGCAGTACATGACAATTATGCAAAAATTGACCATGTTCACAATAAAATGCAGAAAGGCAGAAGTAGTAACTGCTTCCTTTTCATACCATAATGCAATAAAAATTATCTTCAAAAAAGGGCCAGGGAAAGATAGACTAAAAACCAATTGGAAATTAAATAATACAATTCTAAAGAATGTATAGGTCAAACAACAAATCACAGAAACAATCCATAATTTCATCCAAGAGAATGACAATAATGAGACAACATACCAAAACCAATGGAACACAGCCAAAGCAGTTCTTAGGGATAATTTTATACCTCTAAATAGCTACATGATAGAGAAAGAGGAAATCAATGAATTAGACATGCAATTTAAAAGCTAGAAAAAGAACAAATTAACAACCCCTAATTAAGTACCAAATTAGAAATTCTGAAACTCAGAAGAGAGATTAATAAAATTGAAACTAAGAAAACTATTGAACTACTTAATAAACCTAAAAGTTGGTTTTATGAAAAAAACAACAAAATAGATAAACCTTTGGTTAATTTGATTAGACAAAGGAAAGAGAAACACTAAAATAGCAGGATCAAAAAATGAAAAAGGTGAACTTACCATCAATGACAAAAGAAATTAAAGCAATAATTAGCGGCTATTTTACCCAGCTGTATGGCAGATACCCAGATCTGACAATCTAGCTGAAATGGATGAATATTTACAAAAATACAAATTGCCCAGATTAACAGAAAAGAAAAATTATTTACTAGTTCCATTTTAGAAAGAGAAATTGAACAAACCACCAATGAATTCCCTAAGAAAAAAAAAAATCTCCACGACCAGATGGATATGCAAGTGGATTCTACTAAATATTTAAAGAACAATTAATTCCAATATTATGTAAATTATTTGGAAAAATGGGTAAAGAAAGAGTCCTGCCAAATTTCTTCTATGACACAAATATGGTACTGATACCTAAAACAGAAAGATCAAAAACAGAAAGAAAATCACAGACCAATCTCTCTAATGAATATTGATGCAAAAAATTTAAATAAAATATTAGCAAAGAGATTACAACAACTTGTCAGCAGGATAACACACTATGACCAAGTGGAATTTTACTAGCAATGCAGGACTGGTATAATATCTGGAAAACTATTATCATAATTTACTATATTAATAATAAAACCAACAGAAACTATATGATAATCTTAATAGATGCAGAAAAAGCTTTTGACAAAATACAGCACCCCTTCCTATTAAAAACAATAGAGAGAATAGGAAGAAAGGGAGCTTTTCTTAAAACAACATGCAGTAATTATACAAAATCTATAGCAAGCATTATTTGTAATGGAGAGAAGTTGGATATTTTCCTAATAAGATCAAGGTGAAGCAAGGTTGTCCATTATTCCCACTATTATTCAATATTACACCAGAAATATTGATATTAGAAATAAGAAAAGAAAAAGAAATTAAAGGAATTAGAAGTAATGATGAAATAAAACTATCACTTTTTGGCAGAGAATATGATGATATAATTAGAGAATCTTAGACAATCATCCAAAAACTTACTTGAAACAATTAACAGCTTCAGCAAGTTTGTATTTGTGTATTAAAAACACACATAAATTATTAGCATTTCTAATATTATTGACAAAATCAAGCAGCAAGACATAAAAAGGGAAAATAATTGTAAACAAAATAAAATATTTCCATATTTACTGCCAAGACAAACCCAGGAATTACCTGAACACAATTGCAAAACACTTTTCTTCACACAAATAGAGTCAGATCTAAGCAACTGGAAAAATATCACTCGCTCATGGGCAGGCTGAGCTAATAGTATAAAAATGATAATTCTACTTAAATGGATTTACCTAAAATGGTCTAACACCCTGCCAAAATTATTTTATATAGAACTAGGAAAAATAGTGACAAAATTCATTTGGACGAATAAAGAGTCAAGAATATCAAGGGAATTAATTGAAAAAAAAATACAAAGATGGTGGCCTAGCAGTAAGAGACTTAAAACTATATTATAAAGTAGCAATCATCAAAACCAATTGATACTGGATAAGAAATGAAAGTAGTGGATCAGTAGAATAGGTTAGATACACATGCCACAATAATCAATGACTATGGTAATGTAGTATTTGATAAAACCTAGGCTGCAGCGTCTGGAATAAGAACTCACCATTTGACAAAAAATGCTGGGAAAATTGGAAAATAATATGTCAGAAACTCGGCATAGACCTACATCTCAGATGCCATAACAAAACAAGGTCAAAATGGGAACATAATTTGATTTTATGACATGGGAGACACTAGTACAGGACCATCCAGCATGGTGTGCCTTCATTAGAGAAGGTGCCATGTTCTATGAGCAAAGCAGAATTAAATTAACTCAGAAGATAAGTGAAAAGTTAGTGAATCTACTCCAAATGTCCATAGGGACTATTTGTGTCCAACCTGTGGCAGAGCATTCCAAGCTTGTGTCTGTCTAATTAGCCATACTGTAACTCGACTTTAAGAAAATAATATTAATTTAGTTTTCTTTGAAAATGAAGGATAGGAGCAGCTAGTTGGTGCAGTGGACAGAGCACCAGCCCTGAAGTCAGAAGGACCTGAGTTCAAATTTGGTCTCAGACACTTAGCACTTCATAGCTGTGTGACCTTGGACAAGTTACTTAACCCCAATTGCCTCAGAAAAGAGAGAGAGAGAGAGAGAGAGAGAGAGAGAGAGAGAGAGAGAGAGAGGGAGAGATAGAAATAGAGAGAGAGAGAGAGAGAGAGAGAGAGAGAGAGAGAGAGAGAGAGAGAGAGAAAATGAGGGACAACAAGCAACTACCTTTCATTTTTTATACATACACACATGTATATATACATTTTGTATATATATACATATATGTATAGTCATATATATGTATGTATATATACATATATATGCATGTGTGTATATATGCATATATGAATGTGTGTATATACACGTATGTGTGTGTGTGTATCTTTGATCTTCACAATAACCATAGGAGATAGGTCCTATTTTACAGATAAGCAAATGAATGTGAGAAAGATTAAATGTCATACATGGTCACACAGGTAGTAAGTGTCTGAGGCAGGATTTGAACTCAGTTTTTCCTGGCTGCCAAATTAGACCTCTATTCACTTTCCTGGATTTTGATAGCCCAAATAAATTTACCTCTGCAAGTTTCTCCTGATTCTTGTTTTGCATTTCAAACATTATTCTTAACTTTGATATTTTCATCAGAAAATTTTAAAGTCTTCTAATCCATATTCATCTTCCTGAGTTCAAATATGGCCTCAAAAACTTTTTAACTGTGTAATCGTGCAAGCATTTATTCTGGTTGCCTTAGTTTCTTCATTTGTAAAATAAGCTGGAGAAGAAAATGATAATCTACTCTACTATCTTTATATGATTATACTACAATATCTGAAGATATCCAGCATCCAGATACTTCAGTATCTGAAGAGTTAAAATTTCCACAAAATTACAGTTTCCCTTCTATGGGACTTTGTTTCACTCTGCAGAATATTATTTATGGTTGTATGCCTATACCCTTTGAGTTTTTTCCATTTTATAATAGGAATTTCCAGGCTTTAAAATAATTTATTTGTAATTCACATTGCTTTATGAATCATATTGAGAAAGAAAAATCAGAACAAAAGGGAAAAAAACCATGGAAGAGAAAAAATAAAATAGAAAAATCAAGTGAACATAGCATGTGTTGATTTACATTCCACTTCCATAGTTCTTTTTCTGGATGCAGATGGCATTTTCTATGCAAAGTCTATTGGGATTGCTTGGATAGTGCTGAACCACTGAGAGAACCCAATCTTCCATAGTTGATCATCACATATTCTTGTTGTTATTGTGTCTTGTACTGTATTCCTGGTTCTGCTTGTTTTGCATCAGTTCATGTAAATCTTTCCAGGCTTTACTAAAATCAGCTTGTTCATCTATTTTATAAAACAATAAATATTCCATTTCCTTCATATACCACAACTTATTTAGTCATTCCCCAATTGATATCTACTCATTTTCAAATTCTTTGCTACCACACAAAGAGCACTACAAATATTTTCTTCATTTGTAATTATGATTACTAGCTCTGTATTTTCCTCCATCCCATTTTCTTCCCTATATATACTTTTGTTCTCTCTTTCCACCCTGTTCTTAGTTGTTGTTTTTTTACTTATCCCTCTACTACCTTATTTCTGTCACTCCTCCCCTTCTCTTACCATTTCCCCCAGTGTTTCTGCTCTCCCTTATGTCCAGCCCCTCCCTTTTCTTTTCTTTCTTCTCCCATTTATTTATAGAGTTAGATAAATTTCTATACCCAACTGAAGTATTAAGTTATCCCCCTTTGAGCCAAAACTTATGAGAGTAAGCTTTAAACAATCCACATCCCCTTTCTGTCTTTCCCTCAAGTGTAATAGGTTTTTTGTACCTCTTCATGTAATTTACTCTGTTCCATTCTTCTTCTTCCAATACAGACATTTTTCTACCTCTTAATGTCTTTTTCTTTGATATTAACACATCAGAGTCCATTCACAATCATACTCTCTGTCCATGTGATACCCCCCCCCCTCTGTCTGCCTCCGTAACAAATACAGTTTTCTAAACTTGCAGGTATCATTTTCCCATCTAGGTATATAAACAGTTTAACCTTTAAATAATATATATTTCCCCTTGTTTCCCTTTCTTTGCTTCTTTTGAGTCCTGTGTTTATAGATTAAATTTTCTGTTTAGTTCTGTTTTTTTTTTTTTTTTTCAAGAGAAATGATTGAAAGTCTCTTATTTTATTGAAGCTCCATTTTCTCCCCTGAAAGATGATGCTGAATCTTGCTGGGTAATTAATTCTTAGTTGTAATTATATGTCCTTTGTCTTCTGAAATATAGTATTTCAGGCCCTCTGATTCTTTATTGTAGAAGCTGCAAGATCCTGGGTAATCCTGACTGCTGCTCCTTAATATTTGAATTGTTTTTGTCAGTCAGCTTACAATATTTTTTCCCTTGAGATTGTAGTTCTGGAATTTTGCAACAATGTTCCTTGGAGTTTTCCTTGTGTAATCTCTTTACAAAAGTAATTGATGGATTCTTTCAATGAGTATTTTCCGTTCTGTTTCTAGAATATTGAGGCTGTTTTCCTTAATGATCTCTTGAAGAATGCTATCCAGGCCCTTTTTTTTGGTCATGGCTTTCAGATAGACCAATACTTTAAAAAATCATGTCTTCTGGATCTATTTTCCAGATAGGCTGTTTTTCTAATAAATTATTTTACATGTTCTTCCATTTTTTTCATTTTTTTAAATATGTTTGATTCTTAGTGTCTCATAGACTTATTAGATTCCATTTTTTTTCATTGTAGGTTTTTTTGTTTTGTTTTGTTTTGTTTTTTTTTGCGTGATTTTCTTCAGTTAGCTTTTGTATTTTTTTTTCTCCATTTGGTTAATTATACTTTTGAGGGCATTGTTTTCTTCAGTGGATTTTTTTTTTTTTTTGCCTTTGACTAATTGTATTTTTTAATTGATTGCCTTACTTTTCCAAGCTGTTGACTCTTTTTTGTTAACTTCTCATTTATTTTCTCATTTTTAATTTTACCTCTTTTATTTGGCTTTTAAAATCTTTTATGAGCAATTCCAAGAAACCTCTTTGAGCTTGAGACTAATTCATATCACTCTTTGAGATTTCCTCTTTGGCCAATTTGTTTATGTCTGTATTGGTGTTTTGGATTCCTCTATCATCCTAGTAGCTTTCTATGGTCAAGGTCCTTTTCTGTTTCTTACTCATTTTTTTTTCCTTTTCTTTTGTTATTCCAGGTCCCCCCCCCTTTTTTTTTTTTTACTTTTATGATTGAACTTTGCTCCTCCGGTAAAGAGGATGCTGCCCAAAGCCTCTTATGTAGTCCTGAATCTTGGCTTTGAGCACAGTAGCCCCTTCTGTTTGCAGTAGGGTAGCTTTGCCTGCTCTTTATAGGAAACAGCTGGTCTCCCAGAGAGCCTTCTGAGCTGGGGACTGGAGGGTGCCCCAGTGATCTGCTTCTCTAGTGAGCCAGGACCAAGGGTCTCTGTTGCTGATTTGCTGTGATTAAGACCCTTTTTACCAACTTTCCCAGAGTCTGTCCAAGCTGGGCTGAACACTCTTTTCACCCCAGTGAGAATGACCTTTCTTGAAGTTTTTCAAATCTGTCCTGAACTGGAGATGGTTTTATTCCATCAGACTGCACAAAGACTTGATTTCATGTGGTTTTCAAGGGAAACTGACAGAGTATAAGCAACTTCCTGGCTTCATTCTGCCATCTTGGCTCCGGAACTTCCAGTTTTTAAGTATTTCTGATTGTGGTTCCTTCTTACCAGAATGTTTCTTTCTAGATGACTACAGTATTTTTTCTCTGATCTTTGACTTTGACATTTCTAAAACTTTTGCTTTTGGGATTTCAGGAGGTGATTAGCAGATTCTACTTATCTTTGCCCTCTGATTCTAATAAACTTAGGCAGTTTTCATTTATAATTTCCTGAAGAATTGTGTTGTCTTTTTAAAACCATGGTTTTCAAGAACTTCAATGGTTCTTAAATGATCTCTTTTGCAGACTGTTTTCAGTATCAGATATCATTTGTCCTATTAAAATTTTTCCCCCTAATATATCTTGTTGTCTCAAAGTCAATAATTTCTGTTTGATCTATTTTAGTTTTTCAGGGAGATCTTTTCTAGGACAAAATTCTCTACTTTCTCTTCTAAGCCATTTATTATTCTATCAGTTGTTTAGCACTTTTAAATATATTTTTTCATTGCTTCATTTCTTCTAGATATTCATGTAGTTGTGAAAAATTCACTTTTTCCCTTTGAATCTCTGCTTGCAAATTATCATACTGTTATTCTCTACTTTTTTGGAGATTTCTAGTTATATAATACTTTTTTTTCTGAGGCAATTGGGGTTAAGTGACTTGCCCAGGGACATATAGTTAGAAAGTAAAGTGCTAAGTGTCTGAGGCCAAATTTGAACTTAGGTCTGCCTGACTTCAGGGCTCATATTCTATCCACTACATCAACTAGATGCCTCTTATATAATACTTTAAAAAATAAAAGTTTTAAAATAAATATAAGTTTCACTTACCCATCTGTTTCTTACTCATTTCCTTTTCTTTTGTTATTCCAGGTCCCCCCCCTTTTTTTTTTTTACTTTTATGATTGAACTTTGCTCCTCCGGTAAAGAGGATGCTGCCCAAAGCCTCTTAGGACATCATGCCAGGGTCAGGCTTTGCCTCCTGTTTCACTTTTTGATGAAAAGATTGATCTTGCTCCATCTTGCTCTGAGTTACTTGGGTCCTTCTGCTGACTTCCTCCACCCAGAGTTAGGTCCCCTTGAATCTTTGTGGTTCAGAGTATTAGATCTTCAGGGCACTTTCTAGCCTCTTAGGCAGAGTATCATAAACCTTAGAATCCCTGGACTTTAAGCTATATAGAATATAATGCTATGTCACTATCTTAGACATTTCCCACTTCCCATTGCTGTTCCCTGGTGCTTATGAAATCCCTATGCTAGGGTTTTCTTAGGAGAATCTCCTATTCTTGCTGTTTTTTTTTTTTTTTTTTTTTTTGATTGAGTCTTGTAGTTTCCTGTTCTTGGTTTGTCTCTGATTGTGTTGAGATATTGTTATGCCATGATGCTGAACCTGCCTTTCCCCCCAGTGCCCTTGCCTATTGCCAAAGGTGTGTTGGTAAATGTTAAGCACCCAACTCTCTGGGGAGAAAAATGTACCCATGAAATATTTGAAAGTTTAATTTGTTTTAATAGTATTTTCTTAACTCTAGACAATGTTGAACAACTGTCTCACTGAAAATGGTTTCGTGTAATTAACAGTTTCTCTATCATTTTTTAAAAAATTTAAACAATCAGCAAAGTAATAAATCTATTCCTGATTTGTTGTGTGTTCAGATTTCCACTAATAATCTTACTAGAAGATTGTTATTGGTTAAAAATATGATGCTCCCATTGAAAAATGTAACTGTCTCCCGCAGTTTTCAGCTGATACCAACACTTCCCTGCCTCTTGTCCTACAGGTTTCAGTTGACTGTTTGGGAATTATAGGAAGTCCCTTCCTATAATCTTTCATGGAATTTCTTCATTATATTCAGCCTGGTGGAAACTTCAGAGTTTTTGGAGTAGGTATGGTTTTTCATTATTTCACACAGAATAACTTTTAACTCAATAGCATTATTGGAAGAATATTGTTGGTTTAAAAAATGATCGTTTGCCTTAGAGGAAAGCTCAGGGTCATCAAAAACATTGAGCAATTTCATAAAGGCATTCCTGTTTATTTTCTTCTTTTACTCCTGTACTTAGTTTATTGACCATATATAATGAAGCATGTTGGAGGGGATGTGAGAAAACTGGGACACTGATACATTGTTGGTGGAGTTGTGAATGGATCCAATCATTCTGGAGAACAAATTGCAACTATTCTCAAATGCGTATACCCTTTGATCCAGCAGTGTTACTACTGGGTTTAAATTCCAGAGAGATCTTAAAGGAGGGAAAGGGACCCACATGTGCAACAATGTTTGTGGCAGTCCTTTTTTGTAATGGCAAGAAACAGGAAACTGAGTGGATGCCCATCAATTGGGAAAGGTTGAATAAGTTATCATATATGAATGTTATATAATATTATTGTTCTATAAGAACTGACCAGCAGGATGATTTAAGAGAGGCTTGGAGAGACTTATATGAATTGGTGCTAAGTGAAATGAGCAGAATAAGGAGATAATTGTACACAGCAACAGCAAGATTATATGATGATAAATTCTGATAGATGTAACTCTCTTCAAAAAGGAGATGATTCAGACCAATTCCAATGGTCTTGTGATCAAAAGAGCCATCAACACCCAGAGAGAGAGATGTGGGAATTGAGTGTGGTTCACAACATAGCGTTCTCACTCTTTTTGTTGTTGTTTGCTTGCATTTTATTTTCTTCATCATTTTCTTTTCTGGTTTGATTTGATTTTTTTCTTGTATACCAAGGTAATTATGCAAATATGTATACATATGTTGGATTTAACATAGTTCTGCCATGTTTAACATATATTGGATTAATTGCCATCTAGGGGAGCAGGGTGGGAGAAGGGAGGAGATTGGAACACAAGGTTTTGCAAGGATGAGCCACTGAGAGCAGGTGAGAAAGAATTAGAAATTCAATTAGTCCAACAGAAATAGGTGCTCTAAGTTCTATAGCTCCCACATGGATCTAATTAAGAGATCCATAGTTTCCAGAAATAAGGAGGTGATAGTCCCTATGTAGACTGCTCTAGTCAGACCACATCTGGAATGTTGTATTTCACTTAGGGTGCTACTTTGTAGGAAGGACACAGAAAGAACAAGAGAGTAAATAGGATGGCAAAGAGCTTAATAAATGATTATTGATTGATTGATTGGCAGGTTGCAGGAATTACTTCTGTGTAGTCTGAGCAAAAAATGATCTGCATAGAAAAGTATAGAGTTCTTTAAGAATAAAAAGAAAACTAGTTGTTTTCAATTCAATCCAGATTGCAAAATGGATGGAAGTTCCAAGAGAGATTTAATTAGGCTCAATATAAAAAAAATCAATCCTTCTCTGATACCTTTTTAAATTTTTTTTAATTTTATAATTTTTAAATTATAGTTTTTCATTTTCAAGAGATATACATGGATAATTTTTGACATTCTCTCCTATAAAACCCTTTGTTCTTATTTTTATCCGCATTTTCCCCCACCTTCTCCCCCAGTCAGTGATCCAATATATGTTAAACATGTACAATTCCTCTATATATATTTCCACAAATATCATGCTGCACAAGCAGATTCAAAAAGGGAAAAAAATGAGAAAGAAAACAAAATGCAAACAAACATAACAAAAAGAATGAAAATACTATGTTCTGATCCACATTCAGTTCCCACTGTCCTCTCTCTGGGGACAAATGGCTATAATGATCTCCTAGGTCTGCTCATTTCACTTAGCATCAGTTCATGTAGGTCTCTCCAAGACTCTCTGAAATTATCCTGATGATCATTTCTTATAGAAAAATAATATTCCATATCATTCATATACCTAACTTGTTCAGCCATTCCAATTTATGGGCATCCACTTAGTTTCCAGTTTCTTGCCACAACAAAAAGGACCACCACAAACATTGTTGCACATGTGGATCCCTTTCCCTCTTTTATGATCTATTTAAAGATACAAGCTCAGTAGATACACTGTTGGATCAAAGGGTATGCACAGTGTGATAACCCTTTGGGCATAGTTGCAAATTGCTCTCCAGAATGGTTGGATCCATTCACTGTTCCACCAACAATGATCTTATTGGAAATGGTTCTAGTTTATCCCTACTATATATGATGCTTGCAAATGGCTTTAAATAGATGCTACTGATCATTTTAAGAAAAACTTCATTTATTCCTATATTGTCTAGTGTTTTTTTTAATAGGAATGAGTGTTGAATTTTCTCAGTGCTTTTTCTGCATCTATTGAGATAATCACATGATTTTTGTTAATTTGGTTATTGATGTAGTCAATTATGCTAATAGTTTTCCTAATATTGAACCAGCCTTGCATACTTGGTATAAATTCTACTTGGTCATGCTATATCATCCTAGGGATAACTTACTGTAATCTCTCAGCAAATATTTTATTTAAGATTTTTGCATCAATATTCACTAGGGAAATTTGTCTATAATTTTCTTTCTCTGTTTCAACCCTACTGGTTTAGGTATCAGTACCATATATCATAAAAAAATGTAGTAGGATTCCTTCTTTCCCTATTTTTCCAAATAATTTGCATAGTATTGGAATCACTTGTTTTTTAAATGTTTTGATAGAATTCATACATAAATCCATCTGGCCCTGGAGATGTTTTCTAGGGACCTGATTAATAGCTTGTTCAATTATTTTTTCTTAAAATGGGACTATTTAAATTATTTCTTCTTCTATTAATCTGTGCAATCTATATGTTTATAAATTGTAATGTCCAGGCTAGCTTTCTGGGGGATCGCTGGGTGGGCCTTGGTCTTTAAGTGGAGAAGTGATAAAGGCAGATGGGCCAGCACAAGGCTGGTCAAAGATGAAGTCTGGAATCTGGAGTCTGGAGCCTGAAGTCTTCTCAGTATCTGTGGCTGAGGATGAGAGTGTTCCTCTGTGTCTGAGACTCCCTTAAATACCTCAGTCCGATTACATCACTAGAGTACACTGAACATGCACAACCATTTTATATCACTATATCACATTAAGTATATCTTTAGAGAACCATTATCTCACACTGAGTAGATGTTTAACAATAATTACCCAGCTGTCCTTGATTCAAGTATACCTTTTCAGAGTTGTGTTCCTGTACAGTAAGTATTCCTCCATTTCACTTAGATTATCGATTTTATTGACATAGAATTGGGTAAAATAACTCCTAATTATTGCTATAATTTCCTCTTCATTATTGTAAACTTCTCCTTTTTCATTTTTGATATTAACAATTTGATTTTTTTGTTTCCTTTTTCTAATCAAATTAACTAAAGGTGTTTCTATTTTGTTGTTTTTTTTCTATAAAATCAATGATTACTTTTGTTTATTAATTCAATAATTTTCTTACTTTCAATTTTGTTAACCTTCCCTTTTATTTTCAGAATTTCAAATTTGGTATTTAATTGGGGTTTTTAATTTGTTCTTTTTTCTAGCTTTTTTAGTTGCATGCTCAATTCATTGGTTTTTCTTTTCTATATTTTATGCAAATAAGCATCTAGAGATATGAAACTTCCCCCAAGAACTGCTTTACCTGCATCCTATAAATTTTGGTAGATTGTCTAATTATTGTCATTTTCTTGGATGAAATTATTAATTAAGTCTATGATTTGTTGTTTGACCCACTCATTCTTTGGGATTATATTATTTAGTTTCCAATACATTTTTGGTCTATTTTCCCCTGGCCTTTTATTGCATATAATTTTTATTGCATCATTATCTGAAAAAAAATGAATTTACTTTTTCTGCCTTTCTACATCTGATTTTAAGGTTTTTAATGCTAATAAATAGTCAATTTTTTGTGTAGTTTCCATGTGCTGATGAGAAAAAAAGTATATTTATTTCTTTCTCTATTCAATTTTTTCCAAAAGCCTATCATATCTAACTTTTCTAGAATTCTATTTACCTCCTTAATTTCTTTCTTATTTATTTTGTGTTTTGATTTGTCTAGTTCTGAGAGAGCAAGATTTTGAGCCCCCACTAGTATAGTTTTGCTTTCTAATTCTTTTTGCAGCTCTCTTTAGTTTTCCTCTAAGTATATGGATATTATGCCACTTGATGTATATATGTTAACATTGATATTACTTCATTATCTATTATATCCTTTAGCAAGATATAGTTTCCTTCATTCTCTCTTTTAACTAGATCTATTTTTGTTTTTGCTTGATCTGAGATGAAAATCACTACCCCTGGTTTTTATTACTTCATCTTAAGTATAATAGATTCTGCTTCAGCTTTTTTACTTTTTCTTTATATGCATTATCCTATTTTAAATATGTTTCTTGTTAAACAACCATTGTAGGATTCTTGATTTGAATCCAGTCTGCTATCTAATTCCATTTTATGGGAGAGTTCATATCATTCATATTCATAGTTAAAATGACTAATTCTGTATTTCCTCCATGTTATTTACCTCAAGTTATGCTTTTCTCTTTCCTTTCCACCTTCCCTTCCTCCCCAGTATTTTGCTTCTGACCACCCTCCTTCCAGCAGCCCTCCCCCTTAAGAGGTCCTCCCTATTTTTTTATATCATTCCCATACATCTCTTTTCCCTTCTATTAGCCTCCCCCTTTCCTTTCCCCTTTACCCTCCCACTTCCCTTTAGGGTAAGACAAGTTTCTCTGTGAAAGGAAATGTACCTGATAGTCTCTCTTTGAACCAAATCTGATGAGAGTAAAATTCACACTATGTTCATTCCCCTCCCTTTTTCCCCTCAATTATAATAGCTCTTCTTTGCCTCTTCATAAGATATAATTTCCCTCATTTCCCCTCCATTTTCCTCTTTTTCCAGTACAATCCCCTTTCTACCTCTAGTTTCTTTTTCATAATATCACAAAATCCAATTATACCTGCATTCTCTAAGTATACCCATAACAGGGATATAGTTCTCAAGTGTTCTTTCTTTCTTTCTTTCTTTCTTTCTTTCTTTCTTTCTTTCTTTCTTTCTTTCTTTCTTTCTTTCTTTCTTTCTTTCTTTCTTTCTTTCTTTCTTTCTTTCTTTCTTTCTTTTTATGCTTCTGTTGAGTTCTGTATTTGGACATCAAATTTCTTTTTCAGCTCTGGTCTTTTCATCAAAAATAAATAAAATTCACCTATATCATGATCTTCCCTAAAAGATAATGCTCATTTTATCTGGATAGTTGATTTTTGGAATCAACTTTTGCTTTTTGGAATATCAGATTCCAGACTCTTCAATCATTTAAGGTGGAAGCTGCTAGGTTCTGGTTAATACTGATTATAGCTCCTTGATGTTTGAATTGTTTCTTTCTGGCTGCTTGCAATATTTTTTCTTTGATCTGATAATTCTGAAATTTAACTATGATATTCCTTGGAGTTTTCATCTTTGAGTCTCTTTCAGAAAGGGATTAGTGAATTCTTTCAATGACTATTTTTCCTTCTGGTTCTAGGATATCAGGGAAGTTTTCCTTGATGATTTCCTGAATTATAATGTCTAGACTCATTTTTTTTCCATCATGGTTTTCAGGAAGCCTAATAATTCTTATATTGTCTCTCCTAAATCTATTTTTCAGGTCATTTGTTTTTCCAATGAGGTATTTCACATTTTCTTCTATTTTTCTTTCTTTCTTTCTTTCTTTCTTTCTTTCCTTTCTTTCTTTCTTTCTTTCTTTCTTTCTTTCTTGGGAGGGTGTTTCTTTGACTGATTTTTTAAAAAATATTATTAATGTTATAATTATAACATTTTTGACAGTATATATGCATAGGTAATTTTTTTTACAACATTAAACCTTGTACTCTCTTCTGTTCCGAATTTTTCCCCTCCTTCCCTCCACTCCCTCCCCTAGATGGCAGGAATTCCCATACATATTAAATATGTTATAGTATATACTACATACAATATATATGTGCAGAACCAAATTTTCTTGTTGTTGTTGTTGCAAAGGAAGAATTGGATTCGGAAGGTAAAAAGAATCTGGGGAGAAAACCAAAAAATACTAATAGTTTACACTCATTTCCCAGTGTTCCTTTTCTGGATGTAGCTGATTCTGTCCATCATTGATCAATTGGAATTGGATTAGCTCTTCTCTATGTTGAAGATATCCACTTCCATCAGAATACATCCTCATACAGTATCATTGTTGAAGTATATAATGATCTCCTAGTTCTGCTCCTTTCACTCAGCATCAGTTGATGTAAATATCTCCAAGCCTCTCTGTATTCATCCTGTTGGTCATTTCTTACAGAACAATAATATTCCATAACATTAATATACCATAATTTATCCAACCATTGTCCTATTGATGGGCATCCGTTCATTTTCCAGTTTCTAGCCATTACAAAAAGAGCGGCCATAAACATTTTGGCACATACAGCTCCCTTTCCCTTCTTTAGTATTTCCTTGGGATATAAGCCCAGTAGTAGTATGGTTGGATCAAAGGGTATGCATAGTTTGATTACTTTTTGGGCATAAGTCCAGATTGCTCTCCAGAATGGTTAGAATCTTTCACAACAATCTTTCACCAACAATGCATCAGTGTCCCAGTTTTTCCACATCCCCTCCAACATTCATCATTATCTTTTCCTGTCATCTTAGCCAATCTGACAGGTGTGTAGTGGTATCCCAGAGTTGTCTTAATTTGCATTTCTCTGATCAGTAGTGATTTGGAATACTTTCATATGAGTGGAAATAGTTTCAATTTCATCATCTGAAAATTGTCTGTTCATATCCTTTGACCATTTATCAATTGAAGAATGGTTTGATTTCTTATAAATTAGAGTCAATTCTCTGTATATTTTGGAGATGAGGCCATTATCAGAACCTTTAACTGTAAAAATGTTTTCCCAATTTGTTACTTCCCTTCTAATCTTGTTTGCATTAGTTTTGTTTGTACAAAAGCTTTTTAATTTGGTGTAATCAAAATTTTCTATTTTGTGATCAATAATGATCTCTAGTTCTCCTTTGGTCACAAATGCCTTCCTCCTCCACAAGTCTGAGTGGTAAACTATCCAGTGGGAGTCTATGCCTAGTTTCTGCCATACTAATTTCCAGTTTTCCCAGCAGTTTTTGTCAAATAATGAATTCTTATCCAAAAAGTTGGGATTTTTGGGTTTGTCAAACATTAGATTGCTATATTTATTCACTATCTTGCCCTGTGAACCTAACCTATTCCACTGATCAACTAGTCCATTTCTTAGCCAATACCAAATGGTTTTGGTGACTGCTGCTTTATAATATAGTTCTAAATCAGGTACAGCTAGGCCACCTTCATTTGATTTTTTTTTCATTACTTTCCTTGAAATTCTCGACCTTTTGTTCTTCCATATGAATTTTGTTGTTTTTTTTTCTAGGTCATTAAAAGTTTCTTGGGAGTCTGATTGGTATAGCACTAAATAAATAGATTAGTTTAGGGAGTATTACCATCTTGATTATATTCGCTCGGCCTATCCAAGAGCACTTAATGTCTTTCCAATTATTTAAATCTGACTTTATTTTTGTGGCAAGTGTTTTGTAATTTTGTTCATATAATTCCTGACTTTCCTTTGGTAGATATATTCCCAAATATTTTATACTATCGACCATTATTTTGAATGGAATTTCTCTTTGTATCTCTTGCTGTTGGATTGTGTTGGTAATGTATAAAAATGCTGAGGATGTATGTGGATTTATTTTGTATCCTGCAACTTTGCTAAAGTTCTGAATTATTTCTAATAGCTTTTTAGCAGAGTCTTTGGGGTTCTCTAAGTATACCATCATATCATCTGCAAAGAGTGTCTTTGACTGATTCTTGATGTCTTATTGAGTAATTCATTTACATTTGTTCAGTTCTAATTTTTATTGAATTATTTTCTTCAATACCTTTTTTAGCTTCTTTTGTATTTGGCCAATTGAATTTTTAAATGAGTTGTTCAATGGATTTTTTCCCCATTTCTCCAATTCTGTTTTTCAAGGAGTTATTTTATTTTTCCATTTTGTCAAGTCTATTGTGTAAGGAGTTATATTTTTTTCCATTTCATCAACTCTATTTTTTGGTATTATTATTTTTTTATTTTATAATTATACATTTTTTGACAGTATATATGCATGAGTAAATTTTTTTCATAACATTATCCCTTGTAACCTTTTTTCCAAATTATCCCCACTCTCCCTCTACTCCCTCCCCTAAATGACAAGTAATCCCATACATTTTACATGTGTTACAGTATAACCTAGATACAATATATGTGTGTAAATCCAATTTTCTTGTTGCACATTAAGTATTAGATTCCGAAGATATAAGTAACCTGGATAGATAGACAGTAGTGCTAATATTTTACATTCAAATCCCAGTGTTTCTTCTCTGGGTGTAGTTGTTTCTGTCCATCATTGATCAATTGGAAGTGAGTTGGATCTTCTTTATGTTGAAGATATCCACTTCCATCAGAATACATCTTCATACAGTATTGTTGTTGAAGTGTATAGTGATCTTCTGGTTCTATTCATTCACTCAGTATCAGTTGATGTAAGTCTTTCCAAACCTCTCTGTATTCGTCCTGCTGGTCATTTCTTACAGAGCAATAATATTCCATAACCTTCATATACCATAATTTACCCAACCATTCTCCAATTGATGGACATTCATTCATCTTCCAGTTTCTAGCCACTACAAAAAGAGCTGCCACAAACATTTTGGCACATACAGTCCCTTTCCCCTCTTTAATATTTCTTTGGGATATAAGCCCAATAGCAGCAATGCTGGATCAAAGGGTATGCATAGTTTGATTACTTTTTGGACATAGTTCCAAATTCCTCTCCAGAATGGTTGGATTCTTTCACAACTCCACCAACAATGTATTAGTGTCCCAGTTTTCCCACATCCCCTCCAACATTCATCTTTATTTGTTCCTGTCATCTTAGCCAATCTGACAGGTGTGTAGTGGTATCTCAGAGTTGTCTTAATTTGCATTTCTCTGATCAGTAGTGATTTGGAACACTCTTTCATATGAGTGGATATAATTTCAATTTCATCATCTGAGAATTGTCTGTTCATATCCTTTGACCATTTATCATTTGGAGAATGGTTTGATTTATTATAAATTAGGGTCAGTTCTCTATATATTTTGGAAATGAGACCTTTATCAGAACCTTTAACTGTAAAAATATTTTCCCAATTTGTTACTTCCCTTCTAATCTTGTTTGCATTAGTATTGTTTGTACAGAAACTTTTTAGTTTGGTGTAATCAAAATCTTCTATTTTGTGATCAATAATGATCTCTAGTTCTCCTCTGGTCATAAATTCCTTCCTCCTCCACAGGTCTGAGAGGTAGACTATTCTCTGTTTCTCTAATCTATTCATGATCTCATTCTTTATGCCTAAATCATGGACCCATTTTGATCTTATCTTGGTATATGGTGTTAAGTGTGGATCCATATCTAATTTCTGCCATACTAATTTCCAGTTTTCCCAACAGATTTTTTTCAAATAATGAATTTTTATCCCAAATGTTGGTATCTTTGGGTTTGTCAAAGACTAGATTGTGATAGACGTACCCTTTTTTTTGTCCTTTGTACCTAATCTGTTCCACTGATCAACTTGTCTATTTCTTAGCCAATACCAAATGGTTTTGGTGACTGCTGCTATATAATATAGCTTTAGATCAGGTACACTTAGACCACCTTCCTCTGACTTTTTTTTCATTAGTTCCCTTGCAATTCTCGACCTTTTATTCTTCCATATGAATTTTGTTGTTATTTTTTTCTAGGTCATTGAAATAGTTTCTTGGGAGTCTGATTGGTATAGCACTAAATAAATAGATTAGTTTAGGAAGTATTGTCATCTTGATTATATTTTCTCGGCCTATCCAAAAGCACTGAATGTCTTTCCAATGATTTAAATCTGACTTAATTTTTGTGGCAAGTATTTCGTAATTTTGCTCATATAATTCCTGACTTTTCTTTGGTAGATGGATTCCCAAATATTTTATACTCTCAACATTTGTTTGGAATGGAATTTCTCTTTGTATCTCTTGCTGTTGCATTTTGTTGGTGATATATAAAAATGCTGAGGATTTATGTGGATTTATTTTGTATCCTGCAACTTTGCTAAAATTCTGAATTATTTCTAATAGCTTTTTAGCAGTCTTTGGGGTTCTCTAAGTATACCATCATGTCATCTGCAAAGAGTGATAGTTTGATTTCCTCATTTCCTACTCTAATTCCTTGAATCACTTTCTCGGCTCTTATTGCCAAGGCTAGCGTTTCTAGTACTATATTGAATAGTAATGGTGATAGTGGGCAACCTTGTTTCACTCCTGATCTTACTGGGAAAGGTTGCAGTTTATCTCCATTGCATATTATGCTTACTGATGGTCGTAAATATATGCTCCTGATTATTCTAAGGAATAGTCCATTTATTCCTATATTCTCAAGTGTTTTTAGTAGGAATGGATGTTGGATTTTATCAAATGCTTTTTCTGCATCTATTGAGATGATCATATGATTTTTATTAATTTGATTATTAATATGGTCAATTATACTAATTGTTTTCCTAATATTAAACCAGCCCTGCATTCCTGGTATAAATCCTACTTGATCATAGTGTATTATCCTGGGGATGCTTTTCTGAATTCTTTTTGCTAATATCTTATTTAAGATTTTAGCATCAATATTCATTAAGGAAATTGGTCTATAGTTTTCTTTCTCAGTTTTCAATCTACCTGGTTTAGGTATCAGTACCATGTCTGTGTCATAAAAGGAGTTTGGTAGGACTCCTTCATCCCCTATTTTTTCAAATACTTTATATAACATTGGGGCTAATTGTTCTTTACATGTTTGGTAGAATTCACATGTAAATCTATCTGATACTAGGGATTTTTTCCTGGGGAGTTGATTAATAGTTTGTTCTATTTCTTTTTCTGAAATGCGACTATTTAAGCAATTTATCTCCTCTGTTAATCTAGGAAGCCTATATTTTTGGAGGAAGTCATCCATTTCACTTAAGTTATCAAATATATTGGCATAAAGTTGGGCAAAGTAATTCCTGATTATTTCTCTAATTTCCTCTTCATTGGTGGAAAGATCCCCCTTTTTATTTGTAAGAGTAACAATTTGATTTTACTCTTTCCTTTTTCTGATCCTATTCACCAAAGGTTTATCTATTTTTTTGGCTTTTTCATAAAACCAACACTTGGTTTTATTTATTAATTCACTAGTTTTTTTTTTTTTTTTTTTTAACTTTCGATATTATTGATTTCTCCTTTTAAGTTTTGTATTTCAAATTTGATTTTTGGTTGGGGGTTTTTGATTTGGTCTTTTTCTAGCTTTTTAAGTTGCAGGCCCAATTCATTAATCTTCTGTTTCTCTATTTTGTTCAAATAAGCCTCTAAAGATATAAATTTCCCCTTATCACCACTTTAGCTGCATCCCACAGATTTTGGAATGATGTCTTATCATTGTCATTATCTTTGGTGAAATTATCAATTGTTTCTATAATTTGCTGTTTTACCCAGTCATTCTTTAAGATGAGATTATTCAGTTTCACTTACTTTTTGGTCTATTTGCCCCTAACTTCTTATTGAATGAAGTTTTTATTGCATTGTGGTCTGAGACGAAGGCATTTGTTATTTCTGCCTTCCAGCATTTAATTTTAAGATCTTTATGTCCTAATATATGGTCAATTTTTGTACCATATATTTTACCTTTACTCTGTATGTATCTCCCTGCTTTAAGTGTGTTTCCTGTAAACAACATATTGTAGGGTTCTGACTTTTGATCCAGTCTGCTATCCGTCTCCGTTTGATGGGAGAGTTCATCCCATTCACATTTACAGTTAAAATTACTAATTCTGTATTTCCTGCCATCATATTATCCCCAAATTATTCTTTTTTTCCCTTGACCCCCCTGAATCCCTTCCCCTATATTTAATTTATAGACACCACTTGTGACACCTAGCCCTCTCTTTTTAGTATCCCTCCCCTCTCCTTCCAAATCCCTTCCCTTTTCTTGTACCCTTCCCTTGTTCCCCTTTTCCTTTTTCCTTTTCTTCTCCCCCCTTTTAATGAAGTGAGAGAGAATTCTCTGAAAAACAAATATATCAATTATTTACTCTTTGAGCCTATCCTGATGAGAGTAAGATTCACACGATGTTTTACCCTCTCTCTAAATTCCCTCAGATGTGGTATATTTTTGTATGCCTCTTTCTGGGGATGTTAGTTTCCCTCTTTTTATTATTCCTTCCCCTTTTTCTGATACTACCCCCTTCCCTTTACTACTTCCCCCCCTTTTTATATCAGTAAAATCAAATTATCCATGCGGACTTTCTATATATCCACAACAGAAATACAGTTCCCAACAGTTCTTTTTACCTTTTTCTGTTTCTCTTCAGTCTTGTGGATGTAGATCAAATTTTTTGTTTTAAGTCTGGTTTTTTCTTAGAAACAAATGGAATTCCTCTGTTTCATTAAATGACCATCTTCTTCCAGAAGAAAATGCTAAACTTAGCTGGATAGTTTATTCTTGGTTGCAATCCTTGATCTTTTGCCTTTCGGAATATCAGGTTCCAGGCCCTTTGTTCTTTTAAAGTGGAGGCAGCCAGATCTTGAGTGACCTTTTTTGTGACACCTTGATATTTGAATTGCTTTTTTCTAGCTGCTTGCAATACTTTTTCCTTTGTTTGGTAGTTCTGCAGATTCGCCACAATATTCCGTGGAGTTCTTTTTTTAGGGTTTTTTTCAGAAGGTGTTTGATGAATTCTTTCAATGCCTATTTTCCCTTCTGTTTCTATTATCCCTGGACAGTTCTCTTTGATGATTTCATGTAAAATAGAATCTAGACTCTTTTTTTTGGTCATAGTTTTCGGGAAGTCCAATGATCCTCAAGATTATCTCTCCTAGATCTATTTTCCAGGTCTATAGATTTTCCCAGTAAGTATTTGACGTTATTCTCCAGCTTTTCATTTTTTTTTTTTTTTTACTGATTCTTGGGTTCTCAATGAATCATTCATTTCTATTTGTTCCGTCCTGATTTTTAATGAGTTATTTTCTTCATTCACTTTTTTTAGTTTTTTTTTTGTATATGCCCAATTGAATTTTTAAATGAATTATTTTGCTCTATTGAATTTTTTCCATTTCCCTAATTTTTTTAGAAAGTTATTTTCTTTTTCCAATTCAGAAATCCTACTTTCTTGAGAATTTTTTTATCTTTTCAATTTCAGAAATCCTACTTTTCTTGTGATTTTTTAACCTTTTCTAATTCACAAATTTTGTTTCCCTGCATCTCCTGTGAATTCTTTATTTTTTCCAACTCAAATTTCAGAACATTGTTATTCTCTATCATAGTTTCTCTTTCCTTTCCCAATTTTTCTTCAAACTCTCTTAACTTTTTAATAGTCTCTTCTAGGAGAGAGTTATGTGATGGGGGGCAGGCATAGTTCCCCTTTAGAGTGTTATCTGCTGGCTCTCTGCTGTTAACTTCCTTGGGGTTAGATACTTGCTCTTTCTCTGTGTAGAAGGAATCAGTAGTTCTCTTCAGCTTTTTACTCATGGTTAAAAAAATCTTTTGGGGTCTGTCCTTGGGGTAAGAAGTTTATTTATTTATTTCTTTACCAGATTCCTCCCAGACTGAATGGATGCAGCAGCTCCTGTGTCTGAGCTAAGAGATAGCTCTGGGAGAGAGTTCCCCTTCCCCTCCCTGGAAGTGCCTCAGAGGTGATTAGTATGACTGTGCTGTGAGGGTTGCCCAGTGAAGGACCCTGCTATGTGTGCTAGCGACTTCCCTGAGGTTTAAAACTGAACAGTAAAGGTGACACAAAGCCCACCTAATGCGTCCCATGGGGCGTGGATATCAGCAGCTGACGTGAAAAGCCCCTGCACTCAGATTGGAAGTGTATGCCTAGAAACCGTGGTCCCTATTTCAAAGGTTCTGCTTCTCTGGGACTTCCACGGCTGAGTTCCACAGCCTCTAGCCAAGCCTGGCACTATGTGGATTAGATGTTGCCTCAGGCTGTGTCCCCTCTGTTCAGGCTCTTAACTGCCCCAAAGTGAAGCCTGGACAACAGAAAGTGGCTTCACAGCCATGCCAAGATCTGTTAGGTCACTTCTGGATTAGGGTGGTTCTAGTATCTGGCTTTATATTTTAAAGTGGCTTGATTTCTCTTCTGAACTGCTGTTTTATAAGCAGAGAAGAGCTAACAGCCTGTGCCAGATTCCTCTATCCCAGTGGCTTCTCTGATCCCAGAGTTCTCCCCAGCCTGATTGGCACAGTGTGCTAGCACCTAACTGTCTGTTCTGGCCTTTTTTCTTCCTCCCCTTGGAATTGACTTTTCTGTTGAAACTTCAGATTCTCTTCAGCTGGTACATTGTGCTTCCAATCCTTGTGGTTTCTGTCAGTCCAGCGTTATTTTTGAGGCTGATTTAACTAATTGGTAATGAGAGAAGAAGAGAGCTTACAGATTCGCGTGTATCTTCTCTGCCATCTTGGCTCCGCCCCCCTCATCAACTCTATTTTTAAGGAATCATTTGCTTTTCCTATTTCAGTAAATCTATTTTAAAGAAATTTTCTTCAGATAATTTCTGTTTCCTTTTCCAAACTCTCTTGCAAAGTTCTCATTTTCTTTCTTCTAACACACTTTTAAGATTCTTTTTGATTTTTTTCAAGAGAGCCTTGTGAGATGGGGACTAATTCACATTACCCTTAGCAACTTCATCTGGAGACAATCTGCTTTTAGTGTCCCCAGAATTTGAAATCTGTTCTTCTCTTACTCTTTAAAAACTACCTATAGTCAAGAGTTCTTCTTGCTTTTTTGCTCATTTAAAAAAAAAAGTTGAAGTCTGCCTTTAGGAGAAAGGAGAGACTGTCCAAACTTCCTCTACAGGCAACAGTGGCTGCACTGTGTAGGTGCTGACTAACTTCCAGTGCCAGATGATTGTGGCCAGATCCCACATTATTCTGGCGTTCCGGGGCTCACTATTTTCCTTTTGTATTTGAATTGGATATCTTACAGCTAATCAGCTGATCAACTTGCTTACAACCACGATAGAGTAGCCAATATTTCTATACTTTCCTCCAATTATATTCCCCCATGTATGGGGTCCACACATCCCTGAATCTCTGCATGAGCTTGGCTCCTCCCTTTATGCCTTATTGAAATATAGCTTTTCTGAAGTTTTTCCAAATTATCTTCTGCTTGAAATTTGTTACACTGCAAATATTTGTGGGTTCTGTCACTCCAAAAACAGTTCAGAGACTTGATTTGGTGTTGATCTGAGCGATATTAGGGGGAGTTCAGATAAAGATGTGTCTCCTCTCTGCCATCTTGGGTCTGGTCCCTCTGATACCTTCTCATAGAAGATAAGTGACTGGGGGTTATTAAAGTTGATGTTTAAGGTAGATTTTATCATGATACAAAGGTTCTGGTTCTGAAAACATTTCATATCTTCTTTCTTTTTTCACCCCTCAAAGGTTAATAGCTAGGAACTAATAATAATAATAATAATAATAATAATGACATCAGGTAGGAAAATTCATTTTATAAACAGCAATTTAATTCTTTGTACTCAAAATTTAAGATTCTTTTCCAGTGACCAGTATATGGATATACTATTAGAAGAACTAAATCCTATGAATGCATCAGCATTATTATTTTTGATGCTTTGTTAAATAGGAAACAGTTGGTTTCTGAATTTCATTTGGAAAATTGCTCAGTGCTTTTCATAACCCTAAACTTGTCTCTAAAACAAACTTCTATATGAGTGTAACACTTAGTCATGCTCTCTGAAGAATTTAAAGCTTTTTGTTGTTTTGTTTTGTTTTGTTTTTGCTAAAGCCTCTAGATAGAACCAAAAATATGACTAAAATGACTCATTAAGGTGAAACAGCGTATAGAACATTGTAAATCAAGAAGATTTGAATTAATATCCTGGCTCTCAGACACTTACTGGCTTTGTGACCCTGGACAAGTCACCTTGTCACTATTTGCCTCAGTTTCCTCATTTGTAAAATTGAGATTAATAATAGCACCTGCTTTACAAGGTTGTTGTGAGGATCAAATGAGGTAAAATTGCAAACATCAAGTGCTATTTAAATTCTAGCTTAAAATGTAAATTTTCAATGAAAAATTGATTATACTGTGTTAACAGCAAGAATTATACAGAAGAAATTGTCAAAAAGCTATCATGAGGGAAATGTATGTTATATTGGAGATTCCTTTCAGACATGGTTTTAATTATGTTATTGACAACATCCCTTTTATTTGCAAATATCTATATTTTGTCTGTGAAGTAAAACAAAAAAAATGAGGTGGTTACTCACATAATGAGTAAGAGATGAGCAATTCAGGTCCTCTCTGGCCCTCAGTAGGATCAGTAGAACTATAGAGGATTCATGGAGGAACATGGAAAAAACATACATAGAATGAAAAGAGGTGAATGGTTTGGGATCTGTACTTTTAAAGGGAGTCCTCACATTTATGGGCCACAGATCCACTGAGGTTTCCAAGGAAAGAAAAACTTCCTATCATTCTAAGAAGCCCAGTGAGATGGGCTAAAGGTAACTAGGTGATGCAGTGGATAGAGTACCAATCAGGACTGAGGAACTGAGTTCAAAACACTTACAAACCTGGATTTTCTTGAAAAAGAAAAAAGAAAAAAGTGAAATGGGCTGCCTTTGAAGTTCAGAAATTTTCTACCATCAAAGATCCTCAATTAGACCTTGCATGATCATATGTTCAAAGATCTAGAGAAAGGGGTCACCCAGATTGTTCTTATTCTATAGATGAGGAAGCTGAAGACTAGGAGATTAGAATGACTTGTTATTATTCATAATAATCATCAGAGGTGGAATTGGAATCCAGATCTCCTAATTCCAAAGTTAGTTGATTTGTAGTATTCTAGAGATATTTTATCAATTCAGATATGGTTGAATTAGATAGTTTCTTCTAAATCTATGACTGTCATTTTTAAAAATAGAAATAGAGAAAAGGGCAGGACTTAATGAAATGAAGGTTATTTAGTCAATGAGCTGGGAGGCTAAGACCTAGAGCTGATCCTGAGTCCCCAACCTTTTCTCTCAGTATCCTCTTCAACATGGAATTGTTGGCTTTATCCTGTTACAGTGAGACCAAGCATTGGAATCTCTATCATAACGCTGAACAGAAGTCCAGATTAGTTGCTGCCTTTCCTTCTCTGCAGTGTGGAGGTCAGAGGGGTGTGTGCTCATAGAGGACATTTTGAGCCCCCCAGAAGAAGAACGAGTGGCAGTGTCATGCTGATCACTATGATTTCACACATATGCCATGTCACAGATCTTACTTCACACAGTATCTGGCTCTGGCATGGCCTGAGGGCTGACTTTGTTGTTCTCCTTTGTTATTCTGTTCTTTGAGGGTAAGATTTCTGCAACAGAGGTAGCATGTATTCTGAATAAAAGGCATGGATACCTGAATTTAAGCAACAGTTGTATATATAACTGGGTGGAATTTTTTTTTTTTTTTTTTTTACAGATGACCGGTGGGTGCAAGCAGGTTGTAACATTCAGCTATAAAAGAACTTCCTTCCTTCATATTTTATTATAAGGAATCCATCTCTTATTATAAAATTTGAAGGAAGGAAGTTTTCTGAGAAGGAGAGATAGAGAATACACCGGGGAATATAGGTTATATATAAAAGAAAGAAAATATATTTTAAAAATAAAGAATTTAAAAGAAAAACTTGAGTAAAAGAAGTCATTAGGAACATGTAAGTGAAAAAGAAAATGGATTAATGCTCCATTAATATCCTAGTGACAGAAGGAAAAATTAAGAGAAGACTCTAAGCATATTATGTGAGCCTTTTGTAGCAAACTTTTGGGAGGACATGGATGAGAGTCCCATAAGCTAGATGGGTCATTCTTCTGCATTATCAGAAGGAACATCCATCTCAACAAAATTACAGTTCCATTTGAGTGTACTAAAAATCACATGATTTATGTATAACTTCAATAACTCTTTGTACTGAATTGCCTTTAATATGTCCTGTTTAGAAGGATAATCTTGGAGCCCAGGCTCAGAATACTGGTAGACTCACTGATTCTCACTGGGGATGTCTTTAAAGATCAGTTCCTTGTGTCCATTAACGTAAGATTAAATTAGTTTGTGTGAGCTGCTTTTAGCATTTGCACTATTACATTATGCATGATTCTTGACTACACATGGCATGAACAAGATGTACTCTACTCCATTAGTGATTTTTTAGGGCTGAGCTGAACTTAAGGATGGATTGATTTTGTGTACATTAATGTATAGCAATGGTAATGTCACATCCTTAAAAATATCCTCTTCCATTTGATATCAATAGTGAAGCACTCTTTTGGGATCATGGCTCATTTAAAAAAAGATAAATTATGCAGACTATATGATTAGAAAGTAGTAAACCACATAACAGTATCTTATATTTCACAGGAAAAGCATCTTATAGAATCATAGAATATGAGTTAGAACACCATTGAAAGTCATCAAACCCAATGACTTTCTGAATAAAAACCTTCTCCCTCATTTCTCTAACCTCTGTTTAAAGACTTCTAGTAGAGGGAAATTTCATCATTTCTGATATTGCCCATCCAACTTTGGAACAGCTCTCATTGTACGGAAGTGGGTTCTTCCATTCCTTCACAACTTAGGTCTAGCCTACCTCTCCAGTCCATTGAACTAGCCTTAACTCTATGTTTCAACTAACTGGTCAGTTTATTGTCTATGTATTTCTATGAATATGAATAAATATACCATATACCACATGTATAAGTATATACACAAGTATAAGGCAGCTAAGTGATGCAATGATTAGAATGTCAAACTTGGACTTGGGAAAACTCATTTTTGTAAATTCGAATCTGGACTCAAATACTTGTTAGTTGAGTGACTCTGGATAAGTCACTGGACAATGAATGCCACAGTTTCCTTATCTGTTAAATGACCTGGAGAAGGAAATGGCAAAGCACTCCAGAATCATTTTCAAAACAACATTAAATGGAGTATGAAGTCAGACCTGACTGAAATGAGTAAACAATAATATACACATATAAATATAAATACACATGTATATGGAACATAAAATATCATGTATAAATACAGACATAAATATGCTTACATATGTATATATACACATATGATAAAAGATACATGCCTATAGCCTTACTTCTGTCTCATAAATTCACTAGCTTTATTATAAGCTCAATATATGTCAACTCCTATAGGAAGTCTGTCCAGATTTTCCCAGTTGCTATTATCTTTCCTTCCAAAACTACTTTATATATACTTGGTATTTTGTGAACTCCCAAAATCTTGTTTTTATTTTATTTTATTTTTGTATTTGTATCCCTACTAACTTGTAGGGGTACATGGTAGAGGCCTAATAAATATTGAAATGTCACACAGCTTAAAACCAGCATTTTTGGAGCTTAGTCAATAGTTAATAAATAATCAAAAAAAACACATTAGGGACTGAGCTAAGTAACTGGAGTTCCAGATCCAAAAAAGAAAGACAGTCCTGCCCTGTAAAGCTCACAATCTAATGGGGGAAGACACACACAAAAGCCAATTGAATGGGGGAGTATGGAAAAGGGCAGGAAGGAACTCAGCAATGGGGCATAGTGGAGAAGCAAAAGAAATCCAAAATGAGTGCAACTGGGTTGGAAATGAGTGAATGTTTGAGCAGATGCCAGTCCTGTTTCCTTTCCTAAAATGGAGGAATCTGTGGCTCCATCCTCCAATCAGAGGGATAGAGGGTGATAATGAGATGTGAGTAACAAGACTAATTGGATCATACATGATAATGAGATTTTCTCAATGATAAATTTAGTAGGAGCGTGGTAAAGAAGCTCAAGAAATCTAAAATGAATGCTGTGAGGAGCCCTTTAGGGCCAAGTAAACCAATTCTAATCCCTTTCCTATTTGACATTCATTGGCTGGATAATTTTTCTCTCCTTACATCTCCCACCCCAAATCTCTTCTCTTAGCTAATGCTGGGCTTTTTCTACTGCACTTCCTATGGTTTCATCTGGAATTCCTTCAACCTAATGAGTTATCAAATATCCAAAGTTGTTAATGTTTTTGCTAAAATATATTTCTGAAAATAATAATTAGAGAAGAAGGAGGATAAGCAAAAGCAAAAAACTAGCATTTATATAGGGCTTTAAAACTTGCACAAAACTGTGTGTAGGCTCACAACATCACTGTGAGGATGTTATTATTATTCCCATTTTTTAGTTCAAGTAAAGAAACTGAGATGTAAAGAACTTAAATGACTTGCATAGAGCTATATTTTTGGGAAGAGTCTGGCCCAAAATTTGAATCCATGTCTTTCTGACTTCTGATAAATCTAGTAATACAGCTAATTTGCCACCCATCTGCCTCAATTAGAACTAAAATACAGTGAAATGAATAGGGATGAGGAACTATTATCGCTCTCATTTTAAATGCAAGTCCTCTCTTACTGCAGCATTTTTTTTATACTTGGCATATGACACCATTAACAATCTCTTCTGCACTAGCCCCAAACCCCTTCCCCTCCCTCCCCCCCCCCCTGCCAGTTTACATAGAGCAATTTATATTTTTGAGTCAGTTAGAAAGACTTTTTAATTTTTCTTAAGTATTCAAAGCACTTTATTCAACTGGGCCTTATAACTTTTCCATAAAGATTAATGGCTTCCCTAAAGGCATTTAGAGAGCTTGAAGCACAGTTTGGGATTAATTAATTCATAAACCATATTGTTTTCACTGAAGGATGTTATGGGCCAAAACTTGAAACAAGGTGCTAAGTCAGTGGAATTGATAGAGACAATATCTAATTTAGCATGGTGCTTAACAGTTCTCTAGTTCAGTACATGTACTTAGTACTTACTGTAATTTCACAAGATTCATACCTTTAAGAGAGCATATATAAGCTAGAAGCCTCAACGATTCAATCAGGGAGATTCAGAAGCCAGAGTAAGCAGGCGGGAGCGCAAACTCTTGGAACCAAGACTACAGAAGGCCTCTAAGAAAGCTAACTGGGCTACAGGAAAGGAGACGAGACTTGGAAAGAGACAATAAAGGATTTGGACTTTAATACCTGGCTGCATTTGAGGTGATTATTGAACTGAAATGAAGGCTGCCTCCAGAGCCCTCCAAGAAATCTGCTCCCAGAGAACATTACATTTTAGAGAGAATATTACAGAAGGAATTACAAAGATAATTAAAATACTATTGTGAAATTTGACTCCTACTATGATAATATGCTAAATAAATAACTACATAATTATAAGATATATGATAAGAAAATGAACTCCATAAAGGAAGTATCATGTGAATTTCCAGGAAAGGAAAATTCATTTCTGATTGGGGAAATCAGGAAAGGTTTCATGGAGTAGATATCCTGAGTTGAGATGATAGGCAGGGTTTTAGCAGACAATGATGGTAGAAGATTGTGTTGATACAGAGAGGGAAAAAGTAATTGAGGTATGAGGACTGGTTTGGTATGGAAATGGGATAATGATAGTTATTGCAGAGACCTCAGATTAGTATAGTTTGACAGGGGCCAGATTTCTCCTTTATCCATTAGAATTATAGAATCAACAAATGTTAGATCTAGATTAAGAGATTAATGGAAAGAATTGTCTAAAATTCCATGACTTCTTGGAAGAACAGATGAGTCTGGAACCCAATTCTTCTGATATCATTGTATTTACTATAGTAGCACTTTCCTTTTCTACTGTTCTAATTTCTGTAAACACGAAACCTTTCTCTCATAAGATTTTCCAACTTTTTTTTTCCTTTAAAGTCAGAGGAAGTTGCCTCAAGAGACCTAACTCCATAATGATGAGGTCTTGGATAACTAGTTGAGGTTGGCAAAGAAAGACTGAAGTACTGATAAGTTTACTCCCTGAGGCAAGCAGGGAAGGGTACTGGTGGAGATAACTCAACCTTACAGGTCCATCCCATGTGGAGGTCTTGTACACAAGAGCCACAGTAAAGCACTACATCTTACTGTATCCAATCAGATATCAAACCTCTGGAGTTCAATTTCCCCTATAAATCTGCCCATGGCTCATACATCTTTGCTGAATCACTTTTGGGTTAGCCCAGTGTGGCATTCTGTCTCATGGTGCATTTCTTCCCATCCTCCTACCCTGTCCATGCCTCATGGTGTCTTTCTCCTTCTTATAGCTAACTAACTCTTTTAGAGTGCTAAACTCCTTATGGATTTTGCCTGCTAGCTAATGGCCACTTCTTGGTGTATTCCCTTTCTCCTAGTTAATTGTGAAGTCTACTAAGAAACTTGTATGCTCTCCCAAATTTCTTTCATATTTACCACTCCTGGTGTCTATTTTACTTCTTCATTTTGTCTAAGTCCCTTCTCACAAAAACTACTTTTTTACCAAAGAGAAAAGCCATTGGGAATTCATCACATGACTGAACCCCAATATTTGGTGCCCATACCAATCTCATCAGTTGATGTAAATTGCTCTCCTGAATCTCATCATTTGGTGCTGAACCTCAAACACATCATTAGCTGACCCAAGTCAGCCATGTTTTCTTTTTTTGTCTTGTTCTAGTATGTTGAAGAAAGCAGATGACTACAGCTTGGTGTTTTTAGAGAAACCAAGAAATTTGGATGGCGACCAACAATCAAATTTGGATAGCATACTGTTGCCTTGTGGTGCCTTGCATTTGTGTGGCAATCTGCTAAGGTGCTATTATGTAAATAAACCTAATGGACAAGATGGAAACAATCCAAATCAGAAAAAATAATTTGACAAAGCTGCAAGATAATGCAACTAGAGCAACAAGGAAAGAATCTGAACTGGGAGGATGACTGGATATGATATTATTAAAAAACAAAAAAACCTGGCCCTAGTAAATTCCACTCTTTACAAGAATGAGACAGGCACTTGGGAAATATATCCAGTTTGTGTTAGTATTTTGAAATATTTTCCCAGAACTATAAAACCATGGAGTATAAGTGAAACAACTGCCAAGTAATTCATGCCCTCATTTTGCAAATGAGAGCACCATGGCCCTGAGAGATTAAAGATCTTGCTTAGATGAAGAAGAATGGTAGAGTGGATAGAATACTATGCTTGGAGTCAGGAAAACCTTTACCTTAGACTCCTGCCAGCTTTGTGAGCAGCAAATCACTTTCTCTCTTTGAACCTCAGTTTGCTCATCTATAAAATCAGGATGGTAATAGCACCTATTTCAATGGGTAGTTGTGAAGATGATTATGATCTACTATACACAAAGCACTTTGCAGACTATCAATTAGAGTTATTTTTACCTACAATCATCCAATAGCAGAAGTAGGATTTACCCCTAATTCTTCTGGTTTCCAATCCAATAGTCCAGTGTTTTACCATATATATGTACTGCCTCTTACACCCTGAGAAGATTTTCTTACCATGGTGATTTCTGTGCCAATCTTTTCCTGGTCCATTCATCCATCAGGTTACTTCACTATTTTTTTGGAGGGGGTTCCAAATTTATTGGAAAGAAACCAAAATTAAATATTAACCAGTTTCTCTTAGTGTTCTAAAGTTTATCCCAATTGTGGGCTGGTAACTTGTAGATAGGACAAGTTGCCAAAATCCAGGAATTTCAACATTTCTTTGGTATCAGGGTCTACTTCAATGATCTCCTGATCTACTACAGAGATCTCTGTATTGAATCATAGTTATCCCTTCTTCATCTTTCTTCTTCCTGCAGTTTGATGAGAAACTTTTCCTAGGGCCTCTCTAGATCTGCTTTATCATAGGAGTAATATCTTGTTGCAGAAATTCTTGCTGGAGCTGATGGCAATCTTATACTTGCATTTGTTAGTATGAATACCATTGCTCAGAAGAGTGTAGCATTTTTTGATGTTGATCTTCACTGCCTTCTTCATGGTCTTGGTCCAAATTCTACCCATCTGGTTTGGGACAGGAGTAGGGAGAAAGTGAAGGGAACCTTGACTGTATTTTAAAGAAAGTAAAATAAGAGTCCTTTACTGTCTTACTCAAAGTATCAAGCAAGTCTCATGCTTCTAAGATATATGATTACTTTCACCAGAAACCAAAGTTAGGCAGGCAGAAATGAATGAGAACTTTCCTAGTGTTATTCTGTAATCTTATTGATGAAGAAATTCCTTACAGTGTTGCAGATTGAAGCCCCTGTATGCTTCTTTTGTCAGTTGAATAATGTGAAATCACTAAAAGTAAAATCCTACTCTTATATAGGTCTTAAATGAATAACTTACTTCATGGATATGAAAGCTGGCTTCAATGGTATTGGTCACAACCCAAATATGCTGAACTATGTTGTATGATTCATGTTTCTCAACTTCTAAAACTTCATCACAAGGTTTCCAACTAATGAACAGAACACCTTTCTGATGGGCCTTTATAATATTGTCATTGTATCAGGGGAGCATTTGGCCTGTTACTGCCCTGCCCTCATCACATGACCAGCCCACACTCGGTTCCTATCATGTAATTTCTTGACAACATCTTTTACTCTCCTTTTGCTATGATGCTCTTCATTGTTATATATTATATCCTGTTTATACCCACCATGTACTTCTCTATTTCCTCTGTATGATGGTTAACTGTTAGTCACAGAGATTAAAGATAATTAGGTCACCAAGACCATTACTATAAACCAAAGCAAAGCATGTTCTGTCTGCTTTATTGAGTAGTGGGGTCAAGGTTGCAGGAGGCATACTTTACTAGGAAAAAAAAAACAAAAACAAAAATAAATCCCAACTTCTATGTTGCAGAGTCTTAGAATTGGAAGGATCTGATATTTAATGTTTTATATTTAGAGCCGTAATTTTGGGAAAATATTTTTATAGTTAAAGGTCTCATTTCCAAAATATATAGAGAATTGATCCTAATTTATAAGAAATCAAACCATTCTCCAATTGATAAATGGTCAAAGTTTATGAACAGACAATTCGCAGATAATGAAATTGAAACTATATCCACTCATATGAAAGTGTTCCAAATCACTACTGATCAGAGAAATGCAAATTAAGACAACTCTGAGATATCACTACACACCTGTCAGATTGGCTAAGATGACAGGAACAAATAATGATGAATGTTGGAGGGGATGTGGGAAAACTGGGACACTAATACATTGTTGGTGGAGTTGTGAAAGAATCTAGCCATTCTGGAGAGCAATCTGGAACTATGCCCAAAAAGTTATCAAACTGTGCATATCCTTTGATCCAGCAGTGCTACTACTGGGATTATATCCCAAAGAAATACTAAAGAGGGGAAAGGGACCTGTGTGTGCCAAAATGTTTATAGCAGCTCTTTTCTTAGTGGCTAGAAACTGGAAGATGAATGGATGTCCATCAATTGGAGAATGGTTGGGTAAATTATGGTATATGAAGGCTATGGAATATTATTGCTCTGTAAAAAATGAACAGCAGGATGAATTCAGAAAGGCTTGGAGAGACTTGCATGAACTGATGGTGAATGAAATGAGCAGAACCAGAAGATCACTATACACTTCAACAACAATACTGTATGAAGATGTATTCTGATGGAAGTGGATATCTTCAATATAAAGAAGATCCAACTCACTTCCAGCTGATCAATGATGGACAGAAACAACTACATCCAGAGAAGGAACACTGGGATTTGAATGTAAAATATTAGCACTACTGTCTATCTACCCAGGTTACTTATACCTTCGGAATCCAATACTTAATGTGCAACAAGAAAATTGTATTTACACACATATATTATATCTAGATTATACTGTAACACATGTAAAATGTATGAGATTGCCTGTCATCTAGGGGAGGGAGTAGAAAATCTGGAAAAATGAATACAAGGGATAATGTTATAAAAAAAATTACTCATGCATATATACTGTCAAAAATGTATAATTATAAAATTAATTTTAAAAAATAGAGCCATATTTTGTATTTTTTACCTGAATGAAATCCAATAATGAGAAAAAAAGGCAAAAAAGATGGAATAAGACAGCTATATCTCAAGTCAGTCTTGCCATATGAATAATCATGCTCAGGAAGAGATATACTTATCTCTTACATGGTAAAGGAGTATGTGGTTGGAACACAATGGTTTGAGGGCCAAATCTGACCATTCTTATCTTGCTGATCTACAAAACAGGTGGCAAACTGAATTTGACCCTGAAGCAGTAGCTTGCAGCTCCTGCTTTTAAAAAAAAAGGAAAAAGGATTGAGGAAAAAGGAGAGAAGAGGGAAGGTAATAAAATTTTATATGGTATCTATTATGTGCCAGGCATTCTGTTAAACACTTTGCTTATTAATGCTCTCATTTAACAGTTGAGAAAACTGAGGTAAACAAAAGTTAATAAACTTGGTCAGACGTAACTAGTAAGTATCTGAAGGAAGGTTTAAGCTCTTATCTTCCTAACTCCAAGGCCACTGCTGTATTCACTGAGCTCCCAGCTGCCTCTGAGTGCACCTGCTCAGAAGAAAGAAGACTGTGGCTAAAGTACCATGTGGATGGTGACTTAGACTGGAGGACAGCAGTACTTACATAAAGAGGTATGAGCTGGTGAAGGATCACCAGGTGAGACTAGAATTGTAGTTATATTTGAGAAGAAACATTCCCTCAGGTGTATACAAGAGAAAAGCCTTATTTTGTCCCTTGCTGTTATTCAGTCATATCCAACTCTTCATGACCCCAATTGGAATTTTCTTGGCAAAGATATTGGGTAATTTTCCATTTCTTTCTCCAGTTCATTTGACAGATAAGAAAACTGAAGCAAACAGGGTTACGTGACTTACACAGGATCAGAGAGCTAGGAAATGTCTAAGAACAGATTTGAACTCAGGAAGATTAGTCTTTCTGACACCAGCCCAGGAACTCTAACCATTGTGTTTCCTAGTTGCTCCATTATGCCCCTTCTTAGGACCCAAATGCAATCAGGAAACAAAGAACAATAGGTCAGACAAACCTGACATGACTGAACAACAACAAAAAAGGAGAAAAAATGCTCCTCTGTTGACATACTTTTTTTCCCTTTTTCCCAAATGTTAATTTTTTCCCAATTTTTTTTATTCCACCTCAACTATTACCTCCTCAGAAAGCCAGATCTTCTCTTCTTTTCTCTAACACAGCTCTTTGTTTCACAATATTCTAATGTATTGTTATAGTTAGCTCTGTCCGTATCCCTTAATAGACTATACACTCTGGAAGGACAAGAAATGTGTTTTTATCATTTTGTTATCTTCTCTAGGGTTCAGTATTATGATCTGATAAGCCTTCCCATTTCTTTCTGATATGTCCAATGATTATTTTTAAATAGATTATTACTGATAACTTTTTGCCTATATTCCCCCATCCCCTTCACATAGAGTCATCCCATCTAACAAATAATCTTTTCAAAGATAAAGATCAGAAAAATTCAACAAAATACATTAATATGTGTTTTAATTTATACTAAGCATCCATAACTATCCCTTATCCCAGCATTCTGTGAAAACTAGTATTAAATCTCAACTCTGCCAGTCTTTTTGTAGCGAGCTGTCGTCTCCAGAAGCTGCCGGATCGCTCTCTGGGAAGCGATCTGCTGTGTCAACTCAAATCTCTCGGACAGATTCTTCTTCCTGTAGAGAACCGTTGTCTCCAGGCAGTTGCCGTTAATTCTTGTCCAGAAAAGTGACTTCCCTTCCTGCAGAGAGCCCCGTCAAGCCTGATGTAGTGCAGAGACTTCTCCTATCTCTGGAGTGGTGTCCTCTTTTATCCTCCCAGAGAATGGGCGTGGAATAATTCAAGGGCTTCTGGGAAGAAGTACTCCAACCAATGAGCTTGCTCCTCTTAGAATTCCTAAGGTGTAAACTCCTTTAAAGGCCCAAGCCAAAGGTCTGAGCCAGAGAACTGTCAAGTCAACCTGAGTTCTCACCTTGTCACTGTCCAGACAACCTGAGTTCTCATCTAGTAATCCTAACATCTTTTTCTCCAAAAGAAGAAAAGAAAACATAGAAAAGTGGAAGCATGCAATATGTGTGGCAACAACATGCTGTTCTATAGCAGAACTCTTTTGTTCTCAACAAAAGAACTAAAGAAAAATGTAACTAAGGAAGAGTGTCCACCTGCATATACACATATATCAGCAACAAACTTAAGGGAAAGGGACTGTCATCTATCCAGGACAAGCCTTTTTCTCCCCCGCTTCTTTCCCCCCGCAGTAATTACTTGAAACACAGACTGAAGTTGATGGAAAATAAATTTTCCACTACTCTAAATGCTGAGATAGATTTGAAGTCTAGACTTTAGTAGATTCACTAATAAAATAGGAATGGTCAGAAAGTAAAAGGGAAAGATATGAGAAGAATAAAATTACCAAAGATCTCAGGAGACATAAAACTCAAGTAAAAATCTTGAGCACAACAGATAAATCAACATACAAAAAATAAATAACGGAAGGCAAGATGGCTTCTTGGATAGCTAAATGAATCCAAACACCTACAACTACATATTGCAAGACAAAATAAAAGTAATAAACTTGATGAGGCAGAAGACTCTATGGATTCTTAAGAGAGTATGGAACCACAATAGGATATTCTTGAAAAGGCCAAGAAAGACTAAGAATTGTGAAATTATAACATAACTTGGAAAGCTGAAATAATCAGCAAAATAGAAAAAAAAAACCTTGAATTTTTAGTGGCGTTCTAAAGAAACAAGAGAAAAACTGGAAATGAAATTTTAAAATTATTTTTATAATTATAACTTTTTTTTTTTGACAGTACATATGCATGGGTAATATTACAACATTATCCCTTGAACTATCTTCTGTTCCGAATTTTCCCCTCCTTCCCTCCACTCCCTCCCCTAGATGGCAGGCATTCCCATACATATTAAATATGTTATAGTATATCCTAGATACAATATATGTGTGCAAGAATTGAATTTTTTGTTGTTTTTGTTGCAAAAGAAGAATTGGATTCAGAAGGTAAAAATAACCTGGGAAGAAAAACAAAAATGAAAACAATTTACAATAATTTCCCTTCTCTGGGTATAGCTGATTTTGTCCATCATTGATCAATTGGATCTTCTCTTTGTTGAAGATATCCACTTCCATCAGAATACATACTCATACAGTATTGTTGTTGAGCTGTATAATGATTTCCTGTTTCTGCTCATTTCACTCAGCATCAGTTCATGTAAGTGTCTCCAAGCCTCTCTGTATTCATCATTCATCCTGTTGGTCATTTCTTACAGAACAATAATATTCCACAACATTCATATACCATAATTTATCTAATCATCCTCCAGTTGATGAGCATCCATTCATTTTCCAGTTTTTAGAAGGGCTGCCCCAAACATTTTGCCAAATACAGGTCCCTTTCCCTTCTTTAACACTTCTTTGGGATATAAGCCCAGTAGTAGAACTTCTGGATCAAACGGTATGCATAGTTTGATAACTTATTGGGCATAATTACAGATTGCTCTCCAGAATGGTTGGATTCTTTCACAACTCCACCAACAATGCATCAGTGTCCCACTTTCCCCACATCCCCTCCAACATTCATCATTATTTGTTCTCATCATCTTAGCCAATCTGACAGGTGTGTAGTGGTATCCCAGAGTTGTCTTAATTTGCATTTGTCTGATCAATAGTGATTTGGAACACTCATTTGAGTGGAAATAGTTTCAATTTCATCATCTGAAAATTCAAATTCATCATTCTTTGACCATTTATCAATTGGAGAATGGCTTGATTTCTTATACATTAGAGTCAATTCTCTGTATATTTTGGAGATGAGGGCTTTGTCAGAACCTTTAACATTTTTCCAATTTGTTACTTCCATTCTAATCTTGTTTGCATTAGTTTGTTTGTACAAAAGCTTTTTAATTTGATGTAATCAAAATTTTCTATTTTGTGATCAATAATGATCTCTAGTTCTCCTTTGGTCACAAATTCCTTCCTCTTCCACAAGTCTGAGAGGTAAACTATCCTATGTTCCTCTAATTTATTTATGATCTCATTATTTATGCCTAAATCATGGACCCATTTTGATCTTATCTTAATATGTGGTGTTAAGTGTGGGTCCATGCCTAGTTTCTGCCATACTAATTTCCAGTTTTCCCAGCAGTTTTTGTCAAATAATGAATTCTTATCCCAAAAGTTGGGATTTGGGGGTTTGTCAAACACTAGATTGGTTTATTTATTCACTATCTTGTCCTGTGAACCTAACCTATTCCACTGATCAACTAGTCTATTTCTTAGCCAATACCAAAAGATTTTGGTGACTGCTGCTTTATAATATAGTTTTAGATCAAGTACAGCTAGGCCACCTTCATGTGATTTTTTTTTCATTACTTCCGTTGAAATTCTCAACCTTTTGTTCTTCCATATGAATTTTGTTGTTATTTTTTCAAGGTCATTAAAATAGTTTCTTGGGAGTCTGATTGGTATAGCACTAAATAAATAGATTAATTTAGGGAGTATTGCCATCTTGATTATATTCGCTTGGCCTATCCAAGAGCACTTAATGTCTTTCCAATGATTTAAATCTGACTTTATTTTTGTGGCAAGTGTTTTGTAATTTTGCTCATATAATTCCTGACTCTCCTTTGGTAGATATATTTCCAAATATTTCATACTATCGACCATTATTTTGAATGGAATTTCTCTTTGTATCTCTTGCTGTTGGATTGTGTTGGTAATGTATAAAAATGCTGAGGATGTATGTGGATTTATTTTGTATCCTGCAACTTTGCTAAAATTCTGAATTATTTCTAATAGCTTTTTAGCAGAGTCTTTGGGGTTCTCTAAGTATACAATCATGTCATCTGCAAAGAGTGATACTTTGATTTCCTCGTTACCTACTCTAATTCTTTGAATCTCTTTCTCAGCTCTTATTGCCGAGGCTAGCAATATAGTAGCATTTCTAGTACTATATTGAATAGTAATGGTGATAGTGGGCAACCTTGTTTCACTCCTGATCTTACTGGGAAAAGTTCCAGTTTATCCCCATTACATATGATGCTTACTGATGGTTTTAAATATATGCTCCTGACTATTTTAAGGAATAGTCCATTTATTCCTATACTCTCAAGTGTTTTTAGTAGGAATGCATGTTGGATTTTATCAAATGCTTTTTCTGCATCTATTGAGATGATCATATGTTTTTGTTAATTTGGTTATTGATATAGTCGATTATGCTAATAGTTTTGCTAATATTGAACCAGCCCTGCATTCCTGGTATAAATCCCACTTGGTCATAGTGTATTATCCTGGGGATGATTTTCTGTAGTCTTTTCGCTAATATTTTATTTAAGATTTTAGCATCAATATTCATTAGGGAGATTGGTCTATAATTTTCTTTCTCTGTTTTCAACCTACCTGGTTTAGGTATAAGTATCATGTCTGTGTCATATAAAGAATTTGGTAGGAATCCTTCAATCCCTATTTTTTTTCAAATAGTTTATATAGCATTGGAGTTAATTGTTCCTTAAAAGTTTGGTAGAATTCACATGTAAATCCATCTGGTCCTGGGGATTTTTTCTTAGGGAATTGGTTAATAACTTGTTCTATTTCTCTTTCTGAAACGGGACTATTTAGACTATATATTTCTTCCTCTGTTAATCTGGGCAAGCTATATTTTTGAAGGAATTTTTCCATTTCATTTAAATTATTGAATTTATTGGCATTAAGTTGGGCAAAGTAACTCCTAAATATGGTTCTAATTTCCTCTTAATTAGTGGCAAGTTCTCCCTTTTCATTTTTAAGAATAACGATTGCTTTTCCTCTTTCCTTTTTTTAAATCAGATTTACTAAGGGTTTGTATATTTTGTTAGTTTTTTCATAAAACCAACTCTTAGTTTAATTAATTTATTCAATAGTTTTTTTTAACTTTCAATTTATTACTCTCTCCTTTTATTTTTAGAATTTCAAGTTTCATGTTTGTCTTAGGGTTTTTAACTTATTCCATTTCTTGCATTTTTATTTGTAAGCCCAATTCATTGACCTTCTCTTTCTCTATTTTTTGCAAGTAGGTCTCTAGAGACATAAAACTTCCCCTCATTACTGTTTTGGCTGTATCCTACACATTTTGGTATGATGTCTCATTATTGTCATTTTCTTGGGTGAATGCTGGAACTCTATCTTTCCAGAAATCAGCAGGAGTCAGGATCACTAAACGTCTTTATTCTAGATCTTTACCGTCGCCTCCAACGCCAGATCACGAGTGCAAGTGAGCGTGAGTTCCACCACTCAAGTTTCTCTTGCTCCTCCCACACAAGTCACTTCCCTCTCTTTGTCTCACCAATCAAGTCAGCACAGAACAGCTGGGGAGGGTCAACCTTAAACAAGTTAATAGGGAACCGTCCAATTGGCAATTAGTCTCACGTGCTTCATCATCCAAGTGCATTGCTCAGTTCTAGCCCTTTACAGGTGAAGTTATTAATTATGTCTATGATTTGCTGTTTCACCTAATCATTCTTTAGTATAAGATTCTTTAGTTTCCAATTATTTTTTTGTCTATTTTCCCCTGACTTTTAATTGAATATAATTTTCATTGCACTATGGTCGGAAAAGGATGCATTTACTATTTCTGCCTTACTGCATTTGATTTTCAGGTTTTTTATGCCCTAGTATATGATCAATTTTTATATAGCTTCCATGAACTGCTGAGAAGAAAGTGTACTCCTTTCTGTCTCCATTTAGTTTTCTCCAAAGATCTATCATATCAAACTTTTCTAGTATTCTATTTACCCCTTTGAATTCTTTCTTATTTATTTTGTGGTTTGACTTATCTAATTCTGAGAGTGCAAGGTTGAGATCTCCCACTATTATAGTTTTGCTGTTGATTTCTTCTTGCAGCTCTCTTAATTTCTCTTTTAAGAATTTAGATGCTGCATCACTTGATGTGTATAAGTTTAATATTGATATTGCTTCATTATCTATGCTACCTTTTAGCAGGATATAATGCCCTTCCTTATCTCTTTTAATTAGATCAATTTTTGTTTTTGCTTGATCTGAGATGAGGATGGCTACCCCTGCTTTTTTGGCTTCACCTGAATCATAGTAGATTCTGCTCAACCCTTTTACTTTTAGTTTGAATCTATCACCCTGTTTCAGGTGTGTTTCCTATAAAGAACATATAGTAGGATTCTGACTTTTAATCCAGTCTGCTAACTTCTTTTTCTTTATGAGGCAGTTTGTCCCATTCACATTTATGGTTAAAATGACTAATTCTATATTGTTTGCCATCCTATTAACCTCTGCTTAGGCTTTTCCCCTTTCCTTCCCTCTTACCCCCCTACCCAGTATTAAACTTGTGAATACCACTTGCTTTTCACAGCCCTCCCTTTTTACTATCCCTCCCCCCACCTTAAAGTTCCTCCCCTTATTTTGCCCCTTTTCCTCACAGTTTCTGTATTCCCTTCCCCTTAGCTTACTCCTTCGCTTTCACTTTTCAATGAAGTGGAAGAAGTTTTACCATAAATCGAATATGTTTATTGATACACACTATGTTCATCTCCCTCCTTTCTTTCTCTCAGATATAATAGGTTACCTTTGCCTCTTCATGAGATGTAGTACCACAACTTTCCCCTTTTTTATGATATAATTTCCTTTCCACCTCTAGTTTCTAGGACAAATTATACATATGTTCTTTACATATTTTTATGGCAGAAGTATAGTTCTCAAGATTTGTTTTTACCTTTTTAGAAATCTCTTGAGTTCTGTATTTGAAGATCAAACATTTTATGTAGGTCTGGTTTTTTCATCAAGAATAGATGCAATTCATTTATTTTGTTAAATGTCCATCTTCTTCCCTGGAAAACAATGCTCATTTTTGCTGGGTAAGTTATTCTTGGCTGCATACCAAGTTCCTTAGCCTTTCAGAATATCATGTTCCAGGCCCTTCGTTCTTTTAATGTGGACGCTGCTAGATCCTGGGTTATCCTTATTGTGGCTCCTCCATATCTGAATGGGTTTTTTCTAGTAGCTTCCAACATCTTTTCCTTTGTCTGATGGTTCTTGAACTTGGCCACTATATTTCTTGGCGTTTTGATTTTAGGGTCCCTTTCAGTAGGTGATCGATGAATTTTTTCAATGTCTATTGTACCCTCTGTTTCCAAAACGTCCGGGCAGTTCTCTTTTATAATTTCCTCGAAAATGGTGTCCAAGCTCTTTTTTTCCTCACATTTTTCAGGGAGCCCGATTATTTTCAAATTGTCTCTCCTGGATCTGTTTTCCAGGTCTGTTGTCTTTCTAATAAGGTACTTGACATTCTTTTCAATTGTTTCATTTCTCTGGTTTTGCTTGACTACCTCTTGGTTTCTCCTTGAGTCATTCATTTCTACTTGTTCGAGTCTAATTTTCAAAGGTGTATTTTCTTCACTCACTTTTTTTTTATATCTTTTTGTAATTGTCCAATTGTGTTTTTATCTTCTATGGAATTTTTTTCCATTTTATCAATTTTATTTTTTAGAGAGCTGATTTCTTTATCCAGCTCACTAATCCTGTTTTCTTTGGAGTTGTTTGCCTTTTCTAATTCACTAATTTTGTTTCTCCATTATTTGATCTCTTTATCCATTCTGGATGACTTCTCCAGGCTCTCTTTCCAAGCTTCCCATTCCTTTTCCCATTTCTCTTCTAGCTCTCTTGGGAGATCCTTTTTGATTTCCTCTATGAGGTTCTTTTGTATTGAGGAGCAGATCATATCCCCCTTAGGGGATTCCTCTGGGGACAGTCTGTTTTTAGTCTCCTCAGTATTTAAAGTCTGCTCTCTCTCCATACAGAAGCTGTCAATGGTTAGAGCCCTTTTGAATTTTTTGTTCATTTTGTCAAGAGCGGAATGGAAGAAAACAAATTGACAAGAGAAACAATTGGTCTGTTTTGGGGGGGCTGGGGCTGGATGTTGTTAATGGGCTTCCTCTACAGACTGGGAGTAGGGCAGTAGAGAGCCACTAACAGAACAGCGATGGCTGCACTGGGTCTGTGCTCTGAGGCTCTGAGAACATGCTGGGTCACTCCAGGTGGGGTTTGGGGGTGGCCGGGTCCAGAGAGACGCTAGCTTTCAAGGGTTTTAATCCTTACCTCTGGTGTTTATACCCTCTCAGATGCTCCTGGCTTGCTGCCAAGATGGAGTATCCACACTGGGGTAAAAGTCTTTTCACAGAAATGGCAGAGATCCTACCCCTACCCCCTCTGGTCTGAGCTTTGTGAGCTGCCTGTGTCTGTCTGGCTGCCTGCCCTCAATCTGCGCCCAGTCTGTTCGACCCTCCCCGGAGCAAACACAGACCTTCTCTGGCGAATTTCAAGGATGTCATCTCTTGGTTATTATTTGTGGTTTCTTTTCTGGGCAAGCATTAACTCTGAGGCTTGTCATGAAGTAAGTTCTGAGAGAAAACGCAAAACTTAAGCAGCTGTCTGCCTCCACGCCGCCATCTTGGCCAGAAGTCCCAATTTTGATTTTCAATGATGTATTTTCCTCACTCACTTTTTTATATCTTTTTGTAATTGTTCAATTGAGTTTTTAAGTGTGATTTTTTGTTCTATGGAATTTTTTTTCCAATTCACCAATTTTAATTTTTAGAGAGCTATTTTCTTTTTCCAACTCACTAATTCAGTTTTCCTTAGAGTTGTTTACCTTTTCCAATTCACTAATTTTTTTTCAATGATTTGATTTCTTTCCTTTTCCTATTTCTCTTCTAGCTCTCTTGTGACAGCCTTTTGTATTTCTTCTATGACTGTTTTGTGTATTGAGGAGCAGATCATATCCCCCTTTGGGGATTCCTCTTGAGAGAGTCTGTTTTTAGTGTCCTCAGGGTTTGAAGTCTGCTCTCTATCCATATAGAAGGTGTCAATCAGTGGTTAGAGTACTTTTAAATTTTTTGTTCATTTTGTCAGAGAAGAATGAAAGAAAACAAATTAATAAATAAATAAATGGTCTGCTTTTGGGTGGAGCTGGGGCTGGATGGTATTACCAGGTTTTCTCCACAGTCTGTGGGAGACAGCAGCAAGGCACTAACAGGACTGCAATGGCTGTGCTGCTTCTGAGCTCTGAGGCTCTGAGGCTCTGAGGCTCTAAGAATATGCTGAGTCACTCCGTGTGGGGGTGAGGGTGGCCAGGTCCAGAGAGACAATAGCTTTTCGGGGGTTTTATTCTTTACCTCTGGTGTTTACAGCTTCTCTGACTTGCTGCCTAGACAGAATATCCAACTGGGGTAAAAGTCATTCCACAGAAAGGTAGAGATCCCACACCTCTTCCCTCTGGTCTTCACAATGTGAGTTGCCTTCCAAGCTCTCTTGCTTGCCCTCAGCCTGTGCCTGATCTGTTCATCCCTCCCCTAAGCAAAAACAGAACTTTTCTGGTGAATTTCAAAGATGTCTTCTGTTGGTAATTATTTGTGGGTTTTTTTTTCCAGTCAAGCATTAATTCTGAGGCTTTTCATGAAATAAATTCTGAGAGAAAACATGGAGCTTGAGCAGCTATATGCCTCCTCTCTGCCATCTTGGCCAGTAGTCCTCGAAATGAAAATTTATAGAAGTGAAGAACACTCTGGAGGAAGCAAAAAAAAAAAAATAACTTTAAAAGAACACATGGTGTCAATACAAGTAAAACACATTGATCTTGTAGACATGACGTACAGAGAAAATTTAGAGATCATAGGTCTTCTAAAAATATTTGACAAGAGGAAAAAACCAGAGAACACCATAATTATGCAAGAAACAATAAAAGAAACTTGCCTGGAACTTTTGAACACAGAAAACTGTCAACTGAATCTACAGATCAATTCTAGAAAACATACAAAAACATTATGTTGCAAACTTCAGATCAAATAATATTTAAATTGAAAAATTCTAATGACTAACAACAAATTTTATGAGGGACCAGGAGAAAAATCTTGAACTATAAAAGAAAGAAAATATACCTACCACAAATCATAGGAGAGAATGGAATAATGTGTTCCAATGAACAGAGGTGCTCAAGATGCAATCCAAACTGATATACCCTTAAAACTTGAGCTTATTCCACAATAAAAGGCAATATATGTTTAGTAAAAGAGAGGCATTTGAACATTTCCCCCTCCCCTCCAAAAAAAATTGCAAAAACTCAAAATAGTTGAGTAGGTTATTTACTTTGCAAATACCCCGGATAACAGAAACATAAAAGGTAAATTAATGTAGTTATAAGGAAAGCATGAATAAAAATAAAAAAATAAATTAAAAAATCATTTCAAGAAACTATTAAAAAAGAAAAAAACTTGTAAAAGTTGAAAAACAGCAACAAAATAGCAACAGAGATAATTAAGAGATTTCTTTCTAAAGTTATTCAAGGAAAAAAATATGGAAGAGGAACTAACTAAGTGATGGTTGTAGAGGTGTGATCTTAAAATACCATGTCTTAAACTTTATAACCCCTATACTTCTTCTAATAAACAAAGCAATGTTTTCAGTAGGATTAAATCATAAAATGAGAAGGAAGTATAAAAAGTATAGAGGGAAAATATCAGACAAAACAGAATGCATTATACCCTAATCAATCAATATTATACCCAAATCAATACTAATTTGTTGGAGAATGATTTTTTATATTATGCATTTGCTAGTTTATACATCTGGAATAGCAAATCCTTGATGATATCAGAGATATTTGATACAAAGATTTTTTTTCTTTTTCAATCATTTCCCTTTTTTATCCTAAATTCATTAATTTTTTTTGTCTAAAAGTTTTTCTATGTAATATCAAAACTATTTACTATATCTTTTGTGATTGTCTCTCTTATTTGGTTAAGAATTCATTTTCTACAAGCAGCTTTTTGAAATATTTTTTCTGTTTTCTAATTTTTTAGGTATAATCTTTAATAGGTGACATATCTGTTTTGAATTTATGGTAGAATATGATATAAGATAGAATAATAGAATAAGATATTGGTATAAGCCTAATTTCTGCCAGAGTGCTGTACAGGTTTTCCATTAGTTCTTATCAAATGGAATATTATTTCCTACAATGTGTTGTCCACATTATCAAACACAGCATTTGTGATTCTCCTTTGCCTAGTCTGTATAGCCTAATTTGCTCCATTGATATACTTCTATGTTTTAAAAAATTAATAAGAAAAATTATTTTTTAAATTATTTTTTATTATTAATATAGTATTAAGCATACAACTGTTGGGTAGACCCTGGTGTCAGAAAGAGTTATTTTCCTGAGTTCAAATCTGGCCTCAGACATTTACTAGCTGTATGACTGTGGGCAAGTCCTTTAATTCTGTTTGCCTTTGTTTCCTCATCTATCAAATGAGCTGGAGAAGGAAATGGTAAACCTCTTCAGTATCTTTGCCAAGAAAACTCCAAATTGGTCCATGAAGAGTAGATATCACTGATAAAGTATAAGTGTGATTAATCTTTCATTACTATCTCTTTGCATTATTTCTCTTTGTTCCTTTCAAATGAATTTTTAAATTATTTTTATACAATTTTGTAATTTGGTGGCTTAAATTGTATAGAAATTGCATAGGAATTAATTTTAATACTATTATCTCTTTTATTGTCTTGGTACAGCTCAGGTATGAATTCTGAATGTTGCTTCTGGTATATAAATTTTTCTTTCTTTAAGGAACATTTGTCATTGAGTATTGATGATTACTAATTGGCAAGATGATGTTATAATTATTTTCTTTTTCTTATATTATAGAATACATTGTGGTATGAGCAAGAAGTTTATCTTGGATTTTATCATAAAAGGTGCATTTAAGAAAGTAATCAAATGACTTCTTCATAATGTATTCTCCTGGTATGAACCCTTGCTTCAACTTTATGGAAAATACCACTGTATTTGAAATATCATTTAATGAATCAATTAAAGTAATTATACAAATACCTACTATTTCTTAGGCACTGTGCTATATACTAGTTTTTTTTTTAAATTTACATAAAATAGTTGCTGTTCTTATGAAGCTTACATTTTCTAAGGAAAAGTGAAACACATATGTAAATATATACAAAACATATACAGAATAAATATGTTCAAAAAATATGAACTCCATTTTTAAGGATATTGAGAAAGACCTGGAGAAATGTTTATTCAGTGATTTATTTTCAGCCATAAGTTTAGGTTTCTAAAGTTGTCAAGTAGTTCAATTAGCTTTAAAAGAATTATTCAAATTCATATTGCCATATGTAATGCTACAAAATAGTATATATTATACATTAGCATATGTTATGATATATGATCCATTGTAAATAATACATAAGAGATCATAACATATATATTTACATACACACACATATATATACACAGGTGTGCCTATATATAGATATTTTATATATATAGATATAGATATACATGGATATATAGATACCTTTTGATATACAGAGCACTTTTTATTGGTATGCTTAAAGAAAAAAGGTGTTCAAAGCAGTTTGGTTCATCTGAGAATCCTCCTCTATAAATGGGTAAGTGCTTATAGGTTGCTGGAGCCAAAAGGCATGATAGAGATAATTTTGTCTGTTCATCTCATTTTATAGATTAGCAGACCGATCCAGAGAGATGAAATAAATTGTTTAATTTCAGCTGAGTTATAAGTAGCAGAACCAGAGTTGTAGTGCAGGTTTCCTGATTCTAAGACTAGAGTTTCCTCTCCTCTCTCACTTTCCCCCTCCCTCCAGCCTCACTACATCATGGCTGTTTTCAATATCTTATAGTTCTTCAGACCAACACTTCCTAACAAGGCATTCTGAATTCCCTATCATAACTAAAAAATGAGTCCCACAGGGCTGTGCTACAGAAATACAAAGAAAACCCTAAAGCCATAGAATACTTTAAAGCTTGCTTCAAAAAGAGTTTTTCCATCTCTGCATCTTTCAATGAATAGACATAAAGGTTTTACTATAGAGCTTGCCTTCATCATTGAAAGATGCTTGTGTTGCTGCTGTTTCTACCAGTGCCAATCTCTGGAGAGTTACCCATTTACTGTACAATGGATTAACAGCCAGAGGGCCTGGTTTGGAACCCTGGCTCTGCTATCAGTTCTCGGTAGTCATGAACAAGGTATTTCATCTCCAATCCTCATCTTTCTCTGTTAAAATAGTGTTAATCAGAGCACTTATCTCATAGGATCCCTGTTAGCATCAAATGTGATAGTGTGAACTTTGTAATATTTAAAGTGCTATAGAAATGCTACATTATTATTATTAGTAGTAGTAGTAGCATAATCTCTAGTGGTTCTCTATCACTTTAAGGATCAAATATAAGCTTTCTTGTCATTTAAAGACTGATTGTCTCTCTATGCCTACAATGTATTATTTTCTTATCTCCACTACTCAAACTCTTTTCTTTCCCTCAAGATTCTGTTTTAAGCTTACTTTCTTTCTTTCTTCTTTTTTTTTCCCCTGAGGCTGGGGTTAAGTGACTTGCCCAGGGTCACACAGCTAGGAAGTGTTAAGTGTCTGAGACCAGATTTGAACTCGAGTCCTCCTGAAATCAAGGCTGGTGCTCTATCCACTGTGCCACCTACCTGCCCCTAAGCTTACTTTCTACCTAATGTCTTTCTTGAGCTCCCTAAATTTATCTTGAAATACATTTTTCAATATAATATACAATGTATCATTTTATAACATATTGCATTGCTTTGTAACATACTATATTTTATATTATATTATGTTTACTATATAACAAATTATAAAATATTATTTATAATATATTTAACATATAGCATATTTTAATATATTCTATACTAAGTTTTAAAATATAATATTATAAACATATTTATAACATACATATATTTGTATGTTATAAATGGCTTTATATATTAAGCTATACTAAAATTATTAATTAAATAATAAATATTAAATAGAGGTATATAATTTTGTATTTGCATATGTACTTATAAATATGTATGTGTATATATAATATTATCTATTAACATAATATTATAACATTAACAAGAAATAGATAATATTATCTAATGGGTAATTATATCTATATTGATATCTAGCTTTCTATCTCTTAAAACTTGAGGGCAGGGACTATTCCACTTTTGTTTTTATATCCTCAGTACCTGACATTTATATGATACACAATCAATTCTTGTGGATTGATTGTATATGTGTATGGGGCTTTGTGACATCATTAGAATTGCTGAACTTTCCATTACCATCGTAAAACAGAGCTCAGATTACTTTTCAAATTTTTCATCTATTTCTCACTTTCTTTGTTTGCCAATGTGCAGAACCTTAGTTCCTTTGGGAGAATACTATAATGACAGGAAAAATAAATTCATAAAAGGATTAGTGAAGCATCTCCCCAGCAACATTTTTTTATCTATCCAAAAACCTTCCAATCCTCATTCGAGAAGACATTATTTTAATACTTACTTTATGAGATACAATGAATTTGAATTGATTCTTTTTCCACAGTTTAAGAGAATGAGAGATTTGATTAGAAAATGGGAAATAAGTGCTGGAAAGAGACATCAGAGTTGAATCATCTCTTTTTACTATGTGCAAATCTGTACACATAGAAGATAAGGCCCAGAACTAAGAGGGCTGTTAGGAATTTAAGCTGACCCACATTTTACAATAGTTCTCTAAAGCTATAGCTTTGTATGGGTAAATGTGTTTTTCTTGCTTTTCATTTTGTTTGAACTAGTTGATGAACTAGTGCTATTGCTTGTCACAGTCAAATGGAATTTGGCTCTAGCTTTCTGCTTTCTGCGTGGAAGGGAGGGAAAAAAGGTTAGCTACATGACTGAGCCATGATTTATTACTGAAGTAGATAGCCATTAACCCTGGAATAAGAAAGAATATATTCTAGAGGGTACCTTAGTTTCAAAATTTGATAATATCATCAAAGAGTTTTCTCTCCATTGCCTAGAAATTTGCTAAAAATGAATTCTGTATGTTTCCATAATGTGTTTCAAGATAAATATCCTGACTCACACTCACACTGATATGTTGAGGGTCCAGACTCCTACCCTCAGGACTCCAAATGTACCTCTGGGAAATTAGTTTTTTTTTTTTTTTTTAATGTTCTATCATTCACAAGCATCTACAGGTATGGCCCATTCCCCACCAAAGCTCCAGCCTCTGATCATCAAGATTATCAGCTGAGAATAAATTTAATTGGACAGCCTTAAATTGTTTTCAAGGTGAAAAAGATATTTACTAAGATGATATAGTAAGTGCAGGTGATAAAAAAAAACATTCCTCCAAACATCTGTGATACATTTTTCCATGAATACCTACAGAGTATGGTACTCTCATTTTCCATGAGTACCTCCAGAGAGAGAAAGTGAGCTCAAGCTTAGAGAAAGCATGTGGCAGAGGTAACTAACAACTCCTAATTTCTGGAAAAACTTTTATTTATGCTCAAGAAATTGCCCTTAGGCATGATATAATTTCTTTACTAAGTTCCTCATGGAACTATGAATCTATGCCTAGTCTGTCCTTGGCTCTTAATATATATACTGCTGTCAACTGACCTGATGGTACTTAGGTAATGATGGGAAGATAGGAAATCCAAAAAGTCTCTGAACCTTTAGAAACTATCAAAATACTTCTCCAATCAAAGGGTGTCAAGGCAGAAGTACTAGACCAAGGTCAAAGTACTAGGCCAAGCTTCTACCAGAGAGGTATTATTGGAATATCACACACTAATCTTTAGAAAAATCTTGATTCTTATGCCCTAAGAGCTATCAAAGTATGCATACCCTTCAATCCAGTAGTATCTCTACTGGGACTATATCCCAAATATGTTATAAAAAAGCCAAAAGACCCACAGGCACAAAAATGTTTGTGGCAGTCCTTTTTGTAGTGGCAAGGAACTGGGAAAACTGGAAAATAATGAAACTCATCATAGACCTGCATCTCACACTCCATACTAAAATAAAGTAAAAACGGGTATCTCATTTGGGCATAAATTATGATACCATAAACATATTATGAATACAAGGGATAATCTACCTATCAGATATTTGAAAAAGGGAGGAATTTATGACCAAAAAAGAACTAGAGAACCTTATGAAAGGCAAAATAGACAACTTTGATTACATTAAATTAAAAAGGCTTTGCACAAACAATAGCAACAGAAACAAGATTAAAAGGGAAATACAAAGCTAGGAAAAATCTTTAAAGCCAGTATTTTTGACAAAGGTTTCATTTCTAAAATATATAAAGAACTATGTCAAATTTATAAGAATATAAATCATTCCCCAATTGATAATTGGTTAAAAGATATGAACAGTTTTCAGATGACAAAATTAAAGTCATCAACAATCATATGAAAAAAATGTTCTAAATCATTAAGAAAATACAAAGAATAACAACTCTGAGATACCATCTCACACCTTTCAGATGGGCTAAGGGGACAAGAAAAGATAATGATAAATATTGGAGAGAATGTGGGAATACTGGGATACTAATTCATTGTTGGTGGAGTTGTGAAACGATCCAACCATTCTGGAGAGCAATCTGGAACTATCTCCACAGGGTTATAAAACTGTGTATGCGCTTTGACTCAGCAGTGCCATTACTAGGTTTATATCCCAAGGAAATCTTAAAGGGAGAAAAGGACCCACATTTGCAAAACTGTTTGTATCAGCTCTTTTTGTAATGGCAAAGAACTGAAAAAGGAGTGGATGCCCATCAGTTAGGTAATGGCTGAACAAGCTGTGGTACATGAAGGTAATGGAATATTATTGTTCTATAAAAATGATGAAAAAACTAATTATAGAAAGGCTTGGAAAGATGTACATAAAATGATGCTGAGGGAAACAAAAAGAACCAGGAATATATTGTACAAAACAACAGCAAGAATGTGAGATTATCAACTATGGTTGTTCTCAGTGGTTCAGTGATTCAAACCAATCCCAACAGATTCTGGACAGAAAATGCCTTCTGCATCTAGACAAATATCTAAGGAGATAATATAAATCAACACATGATATGTTCACTTCTTTTTTTTCTGTTTTTTAGTTCTCCCATGGTTTTTCCATTTTGTTCTGATTTTTTCTCTCCAATATGATTCATAAAGCAATGTGTATTAAAATAAACTTACTACAATAAAACAAGCAAACAAAAAGGATAGTTGAAAGAATTAGAAATGTTTAACCTAGAGAAAGAAAAAGTCATGGAGGACACTGTGCCCATCTTCAAGTATTTGAGGGAAAAATGTATTGGCCTTATTATGACCTAGCCTCTAAATACAAAAATGGCAATAATGGATGGAGCATGCAGAGGAATTTTTTATTTAATTTAAGTAAAATTTCATGACAATCAGAGCTGTTTAAATTGGGGGTAGCTAGGATAAGGAGAGAAGTAGTCAAGTGGAAATAAAATATTTGTATAAGTATCTCTGATAACAGCCTGATCTTCAATATATATAGGTAACTAACAGAAATATATAAGATCAAAAGACATTCCCCAATAGGCAGTGAAAAGATATGAACAAAAACTCCTCACAAAGAATTACCAACTATTGACAGTTTCATGAATGAATGCTCCAAATCACTAATAATAAGAGAAATGAAAATAAAATTCATGCTAGCAAATTCGGATAGATAATAGAAAACAAGCCTAATTCATTTTTTAGAGATTGTGATAAGTTGGGCTTACTGATGAGTTGTTGGTGAAGATGTGATTTGGGCTCATTAATCTAGAAAGCAACTTGGAATTATTAAAGAAAATTACTTAAATATCTAATCTTCTTGGTCACATATATTATCTTTCTGGTAAGTTGCTATAACCTCTTTATTTTTATTTAAAATTTTTGCATTAATATTCATCGGATCTGTAGTTTTTTCCTCTGTTTTAGTTATTCCTGGTTTAGTTATTAGTACCATATTGTGTCATAGAATAAATTTGGCAGTACTCTTTCTTGACCTATTTTTCCAAATACTTAATATAGTATTGGAATTAATTGTTCTTTAAATGTTTGGTAGAATTCACTTGTGAATCAATCTAAATGTGGAAATATTTTTCTTAGGAAGTTCATTAATGACTTATTCAATTTCTTTTTTTCTAAAATGGAAGTATTTAAGTAATTTATTTTCTCTTCTGTGAATCTGGGCAATTTATATTTTTGTACATATTCATCCATTTCTGTTAAATTATCAGATTTGCTGCCATAGTGTTGGGCAAAATAACTCTTAATTATTGCTTTAATTTCTTGGTGGTTTTTGGCAAGTTCACCCTTTTCATTTGTGGTACTGGTGATTTGGGTTTTTTCTTTCTTTTTTCTAATCAAATTAATTAAAGTTTTATCTATTTTGTTGATTTTTCATAAAACCGACTTAGATTCATTTGTTAGTTCTATAGTTTTCTTATTTTCAATTTTGCTAATCTCTCCTTTGAGTTTCACAATTTCTAATTTGGTATTTAATTGGGGGTTTAATTTGTGCTTTTTCTAGTTGTTGTTGTTGTTGTTGTTGTTGTTGTTGTTTTTTAGTTGCAGGCCCAATTCACTGATTTCTTATTTCTCTATTCTATTCATCTTGGTATTTAGAGATATAAAATTTCCCCTAAGAAATGTTTTGGCTGTATTTCATAGGTTTTGGAATATTGTCTTGTTATTGTCATTTTCTTGGATGAAATTATGGATTGTTTCTGTTATTTGTTGTTTGACTCATTCATTTTTTAGAATTAGATTATTTAATTTCTGACTGTTTTTTATTCAATCTTTCCCTGCTTATTTATTGAATGTAATGTTTTTTGCATTGTGATTTCAAAAGGAAGCATTTACTACTTCTGCCTTTCTGTATTTGATTGTGAAGTTTTTTATGCCGTAATACATGGTCAATTTTTGTGAAGGTGCTGTGAAGTGTCAAGGAAAAAGGTATATTCCTTTCTATCCCAATTCAATTTTCAGCAAAGATCTATCATATCTAGGTTTTCTAGGATTCTATAAACCTCTCTAATTTCTTTCTTGTTTATTTTATGGTTAGATTTGTCTGATTCTGAGAGGGGAAGGTTGTGGTGCCCTACTAGAATAGTTTTGCTATCTATTTCTTCCTGTAACTGTCTTAAAATCTTCTCTAGGAATTTGGCTGCTCTACCACTTGGGGCATACACATTTAGAGTCCTTACTACTTCATTGTTTATGATACCCTTTATCTAGATGTACTTTCCTTCCTTATCTCTTTTAATAAGATCTAATTTTACTTTTGTTTTATCTAAGATCAGAATTGCTACTGCTGTTTTTTTTTTACTTCAACTAAAGTGTAATAAATTCTGTTTCAGAATTTTACCTTTACTGTGTATATATCTCTCTGTATTAAATGTGTTTCTTGCAAATAACATATTGTAAGATTCTATTTTTAATCCATACTGCTTTTTGCTTTATTTTAGGGGAGAGTTCAACCCATTCATATTCACAGTTATAATTACCAGCCCTGTATTTCCCTCCATCCTATTTATCTTGAGCTGGATATAGAGCAATTTCATTCCATCAGACTCAGGTTCAGAGGTTTGGTTTCATGGGTTTTTGAGGAAAACTAGGAGAGCTCAAGCAGCTTTCTGACTTTGCTCTGCCTTCTTTACTCCACTTCTGTAGGTTTCTTGGCTAGGGTTTCTAAAGCAGTTTCTAAAAAAGGAGAAACAATGCTTTTTTCAAAGAGCTTGCCATCTTTTTGGAGAGACAAGTATATATATAATTATGAGATAATAAGGGAGGAAGGGTGTTAGCATTTGGGATTATAAAAAGATATAGAAGATGGTCCCTTAGCTGAATCCTGAAAGTAGAGAAAAATTCTTTAAAGAGGAGATGAAAAAGGAGTACATCCAGGCCTGGAAAATTCCTGGTGCAAAGGCACAGAAATGAAAATGAAAGCCCAGTTTGACTGGATTGTGTAAAATATGCAGTTTTTAAAAAAGGCTGGAAAGATAGTTTGTAGCCAGGTTTTAAAGTCATGGATTTTATATATATATTAATTGAAAAGTGAATGACAATATTTGTTTAAGGTAGGAATACAGAGGATAGAATCTCCCTTTATCTCCTAATTGGATTATGTTTTTGTCTCCTTAGTGAGGCCCATTGGCACAAAAGTAAATCTTGGCTTGTTTAGGAGGGTCTTTCTGGTTGAGCTATGAATTTGTAATTTTTCTTTCACAGATAACTTTTGGAAACTGCACATTAAATAGTATCTCTTCATGTTTAAAAGTCTACCTGCCAATGCCTTCAAAAATCCTCAATGGAGCTTTCATATTTTGAAGTGGAAGTTTATTTTAAATGAACACAAGGGGTTGCCACTTAGAATAGCTACTGTGAAGGTTTTGATCATTCTGAAAGTAGCTGAGTCCTCTGCTTTTCTAAGAGGCTCAATAGCCAAAGTGGCAATGAAGGTCTTCCTTTGCTCAGAATATTTGCTAAAGGTCTTTGGGGTCATAATTCCAGAGTAACCTAGTTCCTTACTGCAGTACTGCCAGGCAATTACATAATGTTTGGAGTACTCACTAAAATGGAAATTAAAATGTGTATTTGGAAATGCCTGCTGGGTTTTAATATGTGATCTAGTAAGCAGGTGACAAAACCAGTTTTCAGGAGACTCTGGGTCTTTTCTCAGGGAGCCAGATGAGAGAGAATTGTGGCACACATCAGGGTAGAAAATAATCATACTTTACCACCAAACTCCCCTTCTGTTCACAATGAAGTTACAATGGGTTCTCTAGTACTGCCTTTTTATGTAATGCTTTTTTCAGACTTCAGTAAGCATATGGAGAAGGCCGAGCACATTTCCTATCTGATTTAGGCTTTGTATATGGGGAACTCTCCATCTAATGGATGCTGGTTTCCTATTTCAAATCTGCCTTTTCCCCCAACCCCCTCTACCCCAATCTTCCTCTTGGAATGTAATTTGTTTCTAGCCATTTTCAGACCTGACCCTTATCCTAAGATTTAAGTACAATGATTTCCAGTCTGGAATGAATCATTACTTGAGTTATGAAAACAGCATTATATGACTTGTAAAACTTCTCCTAGTATCTTCACATTATCCTTCTTTCCCATCCCCCAACTGTTTCTTTCTATTTTCTCCTCTCTGTTTGTCCTACTCTTTTGTACTTATTTTCAAAACTGCAGCTGTAGCCAACCCACGCCACTTCTGGGGATGGTGTGCTTAATGAAACAGTGTTCATGATTCTGGGTTGATGTTTCTTGTTGATAGACATCTTTGAAATCTAAAAGAATCATGAAGTTGATATTCATATGGTGCCTTAAGATTTGCAAAATACTTTACATACCCTATCTCACCTCAATATTTCAATTTAATAAGTATTTTTAAATTATCGGACATTGTGAGAAGTACTAAAAATATATAGATAAAAAGGAAGAATCCTTGACCTTGAAAACTTATAGCCTAACATGGAGAAAAATAACATATGCAGATACTAGAATTTTAGGGTCAATTTACAAGTTCTCAGAATGAAATCCCTGAGAAAGAATGCCCAGATTTATTCAGATTCTGTTTGAAGACTTCCCTTGAGGAGGACCCCATTTCCTCCAAATGCATTCCACTACATTATGGCTCTAATTGTCAAGATGTATTTTTCCTAAAATCAAGTTAAATTTTCATCTTTGTAACTTTTCCTCACTACTTCTGCTTTTGCCTTCTGGAGCCAAATAGAATAAATCCAATCTTTCACATTATACTTTTTAAATTCTTGAACATAAGCAAGCACATCCCACTGACCCTGACTGTTTTCTCTTCTCTAGGTTAAATTTCAATCCCCTTTCTTTTTAAGTAATCCTCATATGATGTGGAATCAAAGCTTTTTAAATTTCCATTTGCTTTCCTATAGACCCTATTACTATTCATCAACATGTTTCTTATTCTGTGGTGCCTAGTACTGAACATTGTCCTCTAGATGTATTCTTAGTGGGAAAGAATATTTGAATTATCACCTCCTTATTCCCGTATACCATGAATTCCTTATGATAGCATTGGATTTTTATGTCAGCCATATGGCACTATTGACTCATATTGACCTTGTATTCCATTAAAATCCTCAGATCATTTTCAGACAAATTGCTAACTAGTATTTTTTAAATTCACATATAAGACTTTATATTTATCCTTAGTGAATTTCACTTTCTTAGATCTAGTCAAGTGTTGAGCCTTTGAAGAACTTGTAGAATTCTGATTCTGTCATCTATTAGGTAATCTTCCAAAACGTATGTAAGTGCAAATTGTATTATCATGTTGTTAATACTTTTATTCATTCATCAATAAATATCATAGGGCTATCATGGATTTCTAAGCCAATCTGGTAGAGACCTTTTCCCAAGATGACATAAAATTATTTAATACCACTATTTTTTGAATCTGGCTATTTTACTTAATTCATCAAATTATACTGTAATCCAGCTCATATCTTTCTACTTCATCCACAAGAATAATAAGACATACTTTATTAAGCCCTTTGCTAAAATCTAATTAAATTATACAAAAAATAGTTCATGGATCATTCTATCAAAGAAGGAAATAAGTAATACAAAATACACACAAAGTGATTTCTAGGGGATAGAGATGGGAAGAACATGGAAGATCTTATGTTACCCTTATAATAACCCAGCAAATTAGGGATTATAGGTATTATTATGCTCATAGTGAGGAAATTGGGGCTAGAAATGGAAGATGATTGGCCCAGACTTCTTTTTTTTTAAATTTTTTATTATATATATATTTTTTAAAATATTATCCCTTGTATTCATTTTTCCAAATTATCCCCCCGCCCTCTATTCCCTCCCCCCGATGACAGGCAATCCCATACATTTTACATGTGTTACAATATAGTCTAGATACAATACATGTGTGTGAATATCATTTTCTTGTTGCACAATAAACATTAGATTCCGAAGGTACATGCAACCTGGGCAGACAGATATTAGTGCTAACAATTTACATTCACTTCCCAGTGTTTCTTCTCTGGGTGTAGCTACCTCTGTCCATCATTGATCAACTGGAAGTGAGTTGGTTTTTCTTTATGTTGAAGATTTCCACTTCCATCAGAATACATCCTCATACAGTATTGTTGTTGAAGTGTACAGTGATCTTCTGGTTCTGCTCATTTCACTCAGCATCAGTTGATTTAAGTCTCTCCAGGCCTCTCTGTATTCCTCCTGCTGGTCATTTCTTACAGAGCAATAATATTCCATAACCTTCATATACCATAATTTACCCAACCATTCTCCAACTGATGGACATCCATTCATCTTCCAGTTTCTAGCTACAACAAAAAGAGCTGCCACAAACATTTTGGCACATATATGTCTCTTTCCGCTCTTTAGTATTTCTTTGGGATATAAGCCCAGTAGTAGCGCTGCTGGGTCAAAGGGTATGCACAGTTTGATAACTTTTTGGGCATAATTCCATATTGCTCTCCAGAATGGCTGGATTCTTTCGCAACTCCACCAGCAATGTATTAGTGTCCCAGTTTCCCCACATCCCCTCCAACATTCATCATTATTTGTTCCTGTCATCTTAGCCAATCTGACAGGTGTGTAGTGGTATCTCAGAGTTGTCTTAATTTGCATTTCTCTGATCAATAGTGATTTGGAACACTCTTTCATGTGAGTGGATATAGTTTCAATTTCTTCCTCTGAGAATTGTCTGTTCATATCCTTTGTCCATTTATCAATTGGAGAATGGTTCGGTTTCTTATAAATTAGGGTCAGTTCTCTATATATTTTGGAAATGAGACCTTTGTCAGAACCTTTGTTTTTAAAAATATTTTCCCAATTTGTTACTTCCCTTCTAATCTTGTTTGCATTAGTATTATTTGTACAGAAACTTTTTAGTTTGGTGTAATCAAAATCTTCTATTTTGTGATCAATAATGATCTCTAGTTCTCCTCTGGTCATAAATTCCTTCCTCCTCCACAGGTCTGAGAGGTAGATTATCCTCTGTTCCTCTAATCTATTTATTATCTCCCTCTTTATGCCTAAATCATGGACCCATTTTGATCTTATCTTGGTATATGGTGTTAAGTGTGGATCCATATCTAATTTCGGCCATACTAATGTCCAGTTTTCCCAACAGTTTTTTCCGAATAATGAATTTTTATCCCTAATGTTGGTATCTTTGGGTTTGTCAAAGATTAGGTTGCTATATATGTACCCTTTTTTGTCCTTTGTATCTAATCTGTTCCACTGATCTACCGGTCTATTTCTTAGCCAGTACCAAATGGTTTTGGTGATTGCTGATATATAATATAGCTTTAGATCAGGTACACTTAGACCACCTTCCTCTGAGTTTTTTTTCATTAGTTCCCTTGCAATTCTCGACCTTTTATTCTTCCATATGAATTTTGTTGTTATTTTTTCTAGGTCATTGAAATAGTTTCTTGGGAGTCTGATTGGTATAGCACTAAATAAATAGATTAGTTTGGGGAGTATTGTCATCTTTATTATATTCGCTCGGCCTATCCAAGAGCACTGAATGTCTTTCCAATTATTTAAATCTGATTTTATTTTTGTGGCAAGTGTTTTGTAATTTTTCTCATATAATTCCTGACTTTTCTTTGGTAGATGGATACTTTATACTCTCAACATTTGTTTGGAATGGGATTTCTCTTTGTATCTCTTGCTGTTGCATTTTGTTAGTGATATATAAAAATGCCGAGGATTTATGTGGATTTATTTTGTATCCTGCCACTTTGCTGAAATTTTGAATTATTTCTAGTAGCTTTTTAGGAGAGTCTTTGGGGTTCTCTAAGTATACCATCATGTCATCTGCAAAAAGTGATAGTTTAATTTCCTCATTTCCTACTCTAATTCCTTGAATCTCCTTCTCGGCTCTTATTGCCGAGGCTAGCGTTTCTAGTACTATATTGAATAGTAATGGGGATAGTGGGCAACCTTGTTTCACTCCTGATCTTAATGGGAAAGGTTGCAGTTTATTTCTATTGCATATTATGCTTACTGAAGGTCTTAAATATATGCTCCTGATTATTCTAAGGAATAGTCCATTTATTCCTATACTCTCAAGAGTTTTTAGTAGGAATGGATGTTGGATTTTGTCAAATGCTTTTTCTGCATCTATTGAGATGATCATATGGTTCTTATTAATTTGATTATTAATATGGTCAGTTATATTAATAGTTTTCCTAATATTAAACCAGCCCTGCATTCCTGGAATAAATCCTACTTGATCATAGTGTATTATCCTGGAGATGATTTTCTGAAGTCTTTTTGCTAATATCTTATTTAAGATTTTAGCATCAATATTCATTAAGGAGATTGGTCTATAATTTTCTTTCTCAGTTTTCGATCTACCTGGTTTAGGTATCAGTACCATGTCTGTGTCATAAAAGGAGTTTGGTAGGACTCCTTCATCCCCTATTTTTTCAAATAATTTATATAACATTGGGGCTAATTGTTCTTTAAATGTTTGGTAGAATTCACATGTGAATCCATCTGGCCCTGGGGATTTTTTCCTGGGGAGTTGATTAATAGCTTGTTCTATTTCTTTTTCTGAAATGGGACTATTTAAGCAATTTATCTCCTCCTCTGTTAATCTAGGGAGCCTATATTTTTGGAGGAAGTCATCCATTTCACTTAAGTTATCAAATTTATTGGCATAAAGTTGGGCAAAGTAACTCCTTATTATTTCTCTAATTTCCTCTTCATTGGTGGAAAGATCTCCCTTTTCATTTGTAAGACTATCAATTTGATTTTCCTCTTTCTTTTTTTTGATCAAATTTACCAAAGGTTTATCTATTTTATTGGCTTTTTCATAAAACCAACTCTTGGTTTTATTTATTAATTCAATAGTTTTTTTACTTTCAATATTATTGATTTCTCCTTTTAATTTTTGTATTTCCAGTTTAATTATTGGTTGGGGGTTTATAATTTGGTCTTTTTCTAGCCTTTTAAGTTGTAAGCCCAATTCGTTAATCTTCTCTTTCTCTATTTTCTTCAAATAAGCCTCTAAAGATATAAAATTTCCCCTTATTACTGCTTTAGCTGCATCCCAAAGATTTTGGTATGATGTCTCATCATTGTCATTATCTTGGGTGAAATTGTTAATTGTTTCTATAATTTGCTCTTTCACCCAGTCATTCTTTAAAATGAGATTATTCAGTTTCCAATTACTTTTTGGTCTATTTGCCCCTAACTTTTTACTGAATGTAGCTTTTATTGCATTGTGATCTGAGAAGAAGGCATTTATTATTTCTGCCTTCCTACATTTAATTTTGAGATCTTTATGTCCTAATATATGGTCTATTTTTGTATAGGATCCATGAACTGCTGAGAAGAAAGTATATTCCTTTCTATTGCCATTCAGCTTTCTCCAAAGGTCTATCATACCTAGTTTTTCTAATGTTCTATTTGCTTTTTTAATTTCTTTCTTGTTTGTTTTGTGGTTTGATTTGTCTAAATCTGAGAGTGCAAGGTTGAGATCTCCCACTATTATAGTTTTACTGTCTATTTCTTCTTGCAGTTCTCTTAACTTTTCCTTTAGAAAGTTAGATGCTATACCACTTGGTGCATATATGTTTAGTATTGATATGGCTTCATTATTTATGCTACCTTTCAGCAGGATATAGTTTCCTTCCTTATCTTTTTTAACGAGATCTACTTCTGCTTTTGCTTGATCTGAGATAAGGATAGCCACCCCTGCTTTTTTGGCTTTACCTGAAGCATAATAGACTCTGTTCCAACCTTTTACCTTTACTCTGTATATATCTCCCTGCTTTAAGTGTGTTTCCTGTAGACAACATATTGTAGGGTTCTGCTTTTTGATCCAATCTGCTATCCGTCTCTGTTTGATGGGATCGTTCATCCCATTTACATTTACAGTTAAAATTACTAATTCTGTATTTCCTGCCATCATATTATCCCCAGATTATGCTTTTTTCCCTTGACCCCCCTGATCCCCCTCCCCGATATTTAATTTACAGACCCCCCTTGTGACTCGCAACCCTCCCTCTTTTTTTTTTTTAGTATCCCTCCCCCCTCCCTCCAAGTCCCTTCACTTATTCTCCTTTTCCTTTTCCCTTTTCCTCTCCCCCCTTTTAATGAGGTGAGAGAAAATTCTCTGAAAAACAAATATGTTAATTATTTACTCTTTGAGCCTCTCCTGATGAGAGTAAGTTTCACACAATGATTCTCCCCCTCACTAAGTTCCCTCAGATATGGTGTATTTTCTATGCCTCTTCCTGGGATGTAGTTTCCCTCTTTTTATCATTCCTTCCCCTTTTTCTGAACCGACCCCCTTCCCTTTACTACACCCCCCTTTTTTCTTTTATATCAGTAAAATCAAATTATCCTTGAGTACTTTTTATATACCCACAACAGAGTTACAGTTCTCAAGGGTTCTGTGTACCTTTTTCTGTTTCTCTTCAGTCTTGTGGATGTAGATCAAATTTTTTGTTTAAGTCTGGTTTTTTTCTTAGAAACATATAGAATTCCTCTGTTTCATTGAATGACTATCTTCTTCCATGGAAAAAGATGCTAAACTTAGCTAGGTAGTTCATTCTTGGTTGCAGTCCTTGATCTTTTGCCTTACGGAATATCAGGTTCCAGGCCCTTCTATCTTTTAATGTGGAGGCAGCCAGATCTTGGGTGACCCTTATTGTGGCACCTTGGTTTTTAAATTGTTTTTTTCTAGCTGCTTGCAGGATTTTCTCCTTTGTGTGGTAATTCTGCAGCTTAGCCACTATATTCCATGGTGTTCTTTTTTTAGGGTCTATTTCAGAAGGAGTTCGATGAATTCTTTCCACATCTACTTTCCCTTCTGTTTCTATTATCTCTGGACAGTTCTCTTTGATAATTTCCTGTAAAATAGAATCTAGGCTCTTTTTTTGGTCATAGTTTTCTGGAAGTCCAATGATCCGCAGATTATCTCTCCTAGATCTATTTTCCAGGTCTATAGATTTTCCCAGTAAGTATTTGACATTGTTCTCCAGATTCTCATTTTTTTTTTTTTTTTGTTTTGTTTGACTGATTCTTGGGTTCTCTGTGAATCATTCATTTCTATTTGTTCCATCCTGACTTTTAAGGAGTTATTTTCTTCTTTCACAGTTTTTAGTTCTTTTTGTAAATGCCCAATTTTGTTTTTAAATGAATTATTTTGCTCTATTGAATTTTTTTCCATTTCCCTAATTTTTTTTTGAGAATTATTTTCTTTTTCCAATTCAGAAATCCTACTTTCCTATGTTTTTTTAACCTTTTCTAATTCATAAATTTTGTTTCCCTCCATCTCCTGTGAATTCTTTATTTTTTCCAACTCCAATTTCAGGACGTTGTTATTCTCTATCATAGCTTCCCTTTCCTTTCCCCATTTTTCTTCAAACTCCCTTAATTTTTTAAGAGTCTCTTCTAGGAGAGAGTTATGTGATGGGGGGCAGGAATGGTTCCCCTTTAGGTTGTTATCTGCTGTCTCTCTGCTGTTAACTTCCTCGGGGTTGGATACCCGCTCTTTCTCTGTGTAGTAGGAATCTATGGTTTTTTTGGCTTTTTTGCTCATGATTAAAAAATCTTTTGGGGTCTGTCCCTGGGGTAGGAAATTATTTATTTACTTCTTTACCAGCTTCCTCCCAGACTGGATGGATGCAGCGGCTCCTGTGCCTGAGCTAAGATAGAGCTCTGGGAGAGAGTTCCCCACCCCCTCCCTGGAAGTGCCTCAGAAGTGATTAGTGCTGCTGTGCCCCGAGGGCGCTGTGTTTTAGCGGCTTCCCTGAGGTTTGAGACTGAACAGTAAATACAGCACAAAGCCCAGCCTATGTGTCCCGGTGGGGCATGGATGTCTGCAGCAGGTGACGTGAAAAGCCCCTGTGCTCAAACTGGAAGTGTCTGCCAGAAACCGTGGTCCCTAGTTCAAAGGTTCCGCTTCTCTGGGACTTCCTGGAGCTGAGTTCCACTCCCTCCAGCTAAGCTAGGCAGTGTGTGTTGCCTTGGGCCGTATCTGCCCACTTTTCAATCTCTTAACTATTCTCAGGTGGTAGCTGAGGCCACACCCCCTGGTGCCGAGTCTCTGCTGAGTCACCTCCAGGATCCGGGGAAAATCTAATCTGAGTTTTTAAAGTATTTTTGCTTTCTCTTCTGAGCTGCTAAATAATTAGCAGAGAAGAGCTAACAGCCTGTAACAGATTCCTTTACCTCAGTGGCTTCTCTGATCCCAGAGCCCTTCCCAGCGCGATCGGCAGAGTATGCTAGCACCCAGCCGTCTGTGCTGGCCTCTCTTCTTCCTCCCCTGGGGACTGACCTTTTCTGTTGAAACTCCAGATTCTCTTCAGCTGGTAAGTCGTGCTTCCAGTCCTTGTGGTATATATCAGTCCTGGGCTTATTTTGAGGCTTAATTCATCTAATTGGTTGTGAGGGAGTGAGGACGTTCACTGAGTCGTGTGTTTCTTCTCCGCCATCTTGGCTCCGCCGGCCCAGACTTCTTGAAGGTGATATTCAAACACAGGTTTCCTCTGACTCCATCTGGTATAATTCCAAGTACATACACAAATACATATACACACACAAGAATGCATATATATGCATATGTACATGTTTGTAGAGCTCTAGAATATATATACATATATATATATATATATATATATATATATATATATATATATATATATTTAAAATATGTGTCTCCAAAATACACACACACACATATATATACACATGTGTGTTATGAATCTTGCAAAACAGGGAGACCTAATCTTATTAGTAATTAATACATCAAACTATATTTAAATAAAAATGAATTATAAGGAAATTTGGAGGAGGGACATTACCAGTTTTAAACAAATCTTAAATGTGACTTGAATTGTAACTTCAATGAAGTCAGTAAAGCTTTGTTAAAGAAATCAGGGCCTGCCACTTCCTTGATTCCTGAGAACATTCATCACTATATCTTATCTGATAGTACTTTTCTTCCCCCTTCTTTTTTCTGTTAACCAAAATAGAAAAGTCAGTATATCTGGATGATATGTCCTTGGTGTAGTAGGACAAAAAAAAAAAAAAAACATTTTATTAGAGAAATTCTCTTGGTAAAGTTAAGATAGATTCTGTACAAGAATTTGAGAAGTCAGTTTTGACTGTCTTTCTGAAATTTCCAGAAATGAAGTACAATCACTATCCTATAATCTTAATACCCATTTGGTTAAGTATTCCTCTAATCTTTAATAGCTCTCTATTCATTTCTTTACATTTCATGTATCTATTAAGTGAAAATTCTTAAGGCTAAAGAAGGAGACAATAGTAAATTAAAAGGTTTCTCTTTCCTGGGCTTCTTTTGAACACTATCAACTTTCTTCACTTTCCACACTCCTCAGATAGGAAGAGTACCAGCTATGTAGAGGATAGACAAGATGTTTCTTGATGTGCTGTGATTTCTGTTCACCCACATTATAGATTCTTTCTCTTTTCTCTATCTTGAGGTGAAATCTGATCTAATAGCACTCTTTTAAATTTGTAAAATAATAATGTGAACAATTATATTACCTAATTTTTCTTAAAATTAAAAAAAATTATTGTTTGTTAGCAGAAAATTAGAAGTTTGAGCATTTAACTTTTGGCTTCTGTGGTACATCAATAGTACAAGTCTATTCAACTACTGAAAATATATTAATAGATAAAGATGGAAAATAAATATATTTATCAGAAATTTTTAATGAATTAGAAATCTTAAATGAAGTTCTATATAATCTAACAAAATTGTGGCACCATTTTACCTGTGTAAACCAGCATTCATATGTATGTGTATGTATGTATATATACACACACATATATGTATCAATATACACATCCACATATACACATGTATATACCTATATATGTATAGCTATATGTGTTTCAAATGGACTGACATGAAATAGACAGCTATGACTGGATTATTCAATTTAAAACATCATTTATTAGCTGGCTGGCGACTGACCCCACTAGACAGGCTAGTAGAGATCAGCCCCAAAACTTTAGTGAGGTACACTTTTAAACCCATTTGCCACATCCTGCTACAGCCTTGCAGTTACAAAATTTGGGAATCACTGACACAGTTTCTCATTTACAATGGGTAAGTGTCTGGACTAGAGTGAGCACACAATGGAACCTGTCGGCATGTTTTGCAATGTTGTCCTGACTCTGTTAAATATACACTTCTTGGAAATCTAAGGTCTCATGAACCGGGGGATGGGGCACAGCCTGGACTTAACACTTCCCTTAATTTAGTTTAAACAACATTTTCCTATAAGCCTGAGGCCCCTTGACCCAGGGATGAGGGGGCCAGTCTTTTGTCCATTTCAGTGTTAATATATATATACATATACATATATGTGTGTTGTACATATATGTCCTTTTAAGATCTTAAAGTATTTGAAAGACTCATAGAGAAGAATCTTGCTCTCCTTAGTTCAAAAGGGCAGAACTAGTAGGAACAAGGTACAAGTTAGGAAGAAACACAGCACAATGCCAGGTACATAGCAGAAACTTATTAAGTTTTATTGATAGTTTGATTGATTGAAGCAATTTTAGGCTTGATGTCAGAAGAACTCGCCTAAACAAGGAGAGCTGTCCCCAATAAGAGTGGATTGTCAATGAAGACAATGGGCTCCTCTCTAACTGGGCATCTTCAAGCAAAGGCTGGGTAGTCACATCTCAGTATGTACATCATAGAAGAGATTCTTGATCAGGCATAGTTTGGATTGGATGATCTGTAGGATCTCTTCCAACCTGAAATTCTGTGACTTGGTGATTGTTTCGTGAATTAGTCATAAGAATAAGTAGCTGGGAAAGATTTTTTTCAGTGTTAGAGCTAATATTTATTTTTTATTTTTTTTTAATTTTTTTATTATATATATATATATTTTTTATAATATTATCCCTTGTATTCATTTTTCCAAATTACCCCCCCTCCCTCTATTCCCTCCCCCCGATGACAGGCAATCCCATACATTTTACATGTGTTACAATATAGTCTAGGTACAATACATGTGTGTGAATATCATTTTCTTGTTGCACAATAAACATTAGAATCCGAAGGTACATGCAACCTGGGCAGACAGATATTAGTGCTAACAATTTACATTCACTTCCCAGTGTTCCTTCTCTGGGTGTAGCTACCTCTGTCCATCATTGATCAGCTGGAAGTGAGTTGGATCTTCTTTATGTTGAAGATTTCCACTTCCATCAGAATACATCCTCATACAGTATTGTTGTTGAAGTGTACAGTGATCTTCTGGTTCTGCTCATTTCACTCAGCATCAGTTGATTTAAGTCTCTCCAGGCCTCTCTGTATTCCTCCTGCTGGTCATTTCTTACAGAGCAATAATATTCCATAACCTTCATATACCACAATTTACCCAACCATTCTCCAACTGATGGACATCCATTCATCTTCCAGTTTCTAGCTACAACAAAAAGAGCTGCCACAAACATTTTGGCACATATATGTCTCTTTCCTAGAGCTAATATTTATACAGTGATACTGAAATGGATTTGCAATCTTATGAGGTGGAAGTCCCCTCAAAGATGTATGTGACAACCCCTCCTTGCCTATGTGTTTTTTTTGTGCACAGTTTTCCATAATTATGCTATAGCATGTTCATTCAAGATCCAAGGGAGCTTCTTTTCATTCAACTGAAACTATGTGATTACCAGTGAAAAATCTGGGCTGTCCATTGAATATTGTCTACTATTATGACATGAGTCAGTTAATCAGCCAATAAATACTTAAGTGTCAACTATGGATCAGGCACTGTGGTAAAAGCCAGGAATACAAGTATGAAAAATAGGAGACAATCCCTGCTCAAGAAGCTTACAATCTATTAAAGGAAGACAATACACAAAAGAAAACTGGAAAGGAGGTTGGGAAAGGAAAAGTGACTCTGGCATGGGAGTATGGTAGAGAAATCCAGAACAGTATAGCCAGTTATAAAATAAAGAGGTGTTTAACCTGAGCATCCTCCATAAATGAAGGTTCTGGGAGTAACTCTCCATTTTCTATTTAGAGGGAAAGTACACAAGGGTTCTGGGTGGTATTGAGGTACGAATTACAGAGATGATGGAATCTTGCTAACTGAAGAATCTTTTTTTTTTCTCTTTTTTATTAATTTTATAATTAAAAGATTTTTTTGATCATACATATGCATAGGTAATTTTTACAACATTATCCCTTGCACTCCTTCTGTTCAAATTTTTCCCCTCCTTCCCTCTACCCTCTCCCCTAGATGGCAGACATTCCCATACATATTAAATATGTTATAATATATCCTAGGTACAGTATATATGTGCAGAACCGAATTTTGTTGTTATTGTTGTTGCAAAGGAAGAATTGGATTTGGAAGGTAAAAATAATCTCGGGAGAAAACCAAAAAATGCTAACAGTTTACACTCATTTCCCTGTATTCCTTTTCTGGATGTAGCTGATTCTGTCCCTTATTGATTAATTGGAATTGTATTAGCTCTTCTCTATGTTGAAGATATCCACTTCCATCAGAATACATCCTCATACAGTATCATTGTTGAAGTGTTTAATGATCTCCTAGTTCTGCTCATTTCATTCAGCATCAGTTGAGATAAATCTCTCCAATACTCTTTGTATTTATCCTGTTGGTCATTTCTTACAGAACAATAATATTCCATAACATTCATATACCATAATTTATCCAACCATTCTCCAATTAATGGGCATCCATTCATTTTCCAATTTCTAGCCACTATAAAAAGGGCTGCCACAAACATTTTGGCACATACAGGTCCCTTTCCCTTCTTTAGTATTTCCTTGGGATATAAGTCCAGTAGTAGCACTGCTGGATCAAAGGGCATGCATAGTTTGATAACATTTTGGGCATAATTCCAGATCGCTCTCCAGAATGGTTGGATTCTTTCACAACTCCACCAACAATGCATCAGGGTCCCAGTTTTCCCACATCCCCTCCAACATTCATCATTATTTATTCCTGTCATCTTAGCCAATCTGACAGTTGTGTAGTGATATAGTACAGTTGTCTTAATTTGCATTTCTCTGATCAATAGTGATTTGGAACACTCTTTCATATGAGTGGAAATAGTTTTAATTTCATCATCTGAAAATTGCCTGTTCATATCATTTGACCATTTATCAATTGGAGAATGGCTTGATTTCTTATAAATTCAAGTCAATTCTCTGTATATCTTCTTCCCTATAAAACAATGCTCATTTTTGCTGGGTAAGTTATTCTTGGCTGTATACCAAGTTCCTTAGCCTTTTGGAATATCATATTCCAGGCCCTTCGTTCTTTTAATGTAGATGCTGCTAGATCCTTGGCTATCCTTATTGTAGCTCCTCCATATCTGAGTTGCTTTTTTCTAGCAGCCTCCAATATTTTTTCCTTCGTCTGATGGTTCTTGAACTTGGCCACTATATTTCTTGGTGTTTTGATTTTAGGGTCCCTTTCAGTAGGTGATCAATGAATTTTTTCAATATCTATTTTACCCTCTGTTTCCAAAACGCCTGGGCAATTCTCTTTGATAATTTCCTAGAAAATAGTGATTAGGTTCTTTTCTTCCATTTTTCGGAGAGTCCAATTATTCTCAAACTGTCTCTCCTGGATCTGTTTTCCTTGTCTGTTGTCTTTCCAATAAGTTACTTGACATTCTTTTTAATTGTTTTCATTTTTCTGGTTTTGCTTCACTTCTTCTTAGTTTCTCCTTGAGTCATTATTTCTACTTATTTGATTCTAATTTTCAATGATGTATTTTCTTCACTCACTTTTTAAATATCTTTTTGTAATTGTCCCATTGAGTTTTTATCTTCTATGGAATTTTTTTTTGCATTTCATCAATTTTATTTTTTAGAGAACTGTTTTCTTTTTTCAACTCACTAATTTTATTTCTCAATGATTTTTTTTTATCCACTCTGTGGGATAACTTGTGTGGGACAACTTCTCCAGACTCTCTTGCCAAGCTTCTCTTACCTTTTCCCATTTCTCTTCTAGCTCTCTTTTGAGAGCCTTTTTGATTTCCTCTGTGACAGTCTTATGTATTGAGGAGCAGATCATATCTCCCTTAGGGGATACCTCTGGAGACAATCTGTTTTTAGTCTTCTCAGGGTTTGAATTCTGCTCTCTCTCCATACAGAAGCTGTCAATGGTTAGAGCCCTATTAAATGTTTTGTTCATTTTGTCAGAGTGAGAATTGAAGAAAACAAATTGACAAGAAACAATTGGTCTGTTTTTTTTGGGGGGAATAGGGCTGGATGGTATAACCAGGCTTCCTCTACAGACTGGGGGAGACAGCAGCAAGGCACTAACAGGACAGCAATGGCTATGCTGCATCTGTGCTCTGAGGCTCTAAGAACGCACTGAGTCACTCTGGGTGGGAGGGGGGGGTGGCTGGTCTGAGAGAAGCTAGCTTTCTGGGGTTTTATTCTTTACCTCCGGTGTTTACACCTTCTCTGCTGATCCTGAATTGCTGCCAAGATGGAATATCCACACTGGGTTAAAGGTTGTTTCGTGGAAGAGCTTGCAATCCTCCCCCCAGGGTCTACACAGTGTGAGCTGCCTGTCTCCCTCTGGCTGCTTGCCCTCAGTCCTTGCCCAATCTGTTCATCCCCTCCTCCGAGCAAACACAGACCTTTTCTGGTGAATTTCAAGGATGTCTTCTGTTGGTGATTATTTGTGGGTTTCTTTTCCAGTCAAGCATTAATTCTGAAGCTTGTAATAAAGTAAATTCTGAGAGAAAATGCAGAGCTCAAGCAGCTGTGTGCCTCCATGCCACCATCTTGGCCAGAAGTCCCCTAACTGAAGAATCTAAGGACCTGAAAGAGAAAGCCAGAGGAGTGTAGCTTTCAGAAAATGGAGAAATGGCTGGCTTTGAGACCCTAATTAAATTTGAGGCCATTCATCAATGATCACAGTACTTCATTACTTGCTTGCTTGTTATTTATGTGACCTTACTTGTAGTGGTAAACATGATGCACATCTAAAGTTTCTTTCCATTAGGGACATTATTATTTCCCTTCCTGAAGCTCTTGTTAAAGCCAAATCAAATTTTCAACTTGTTCTGGATTTATGAGTTCTTATGGAGATTGAAGTACTTCTTTAGTCCATATTGTATTGAGGCTTTTTTAACTGTGATTGGGAGAAACAATACACACAGTAAGAATGATTATAAATTTTAATAGATCAGTTTCATGGGGAGAGAATATGTAATACTTGCTTGGCTCTCAAGGAATTATCTCCTAATACCTCTCTCAATTTGGGGTTTTCCTGAGTTTACATAATAACTTATCTTCCCACTCTAGTGAATTGCTATCTATTACTTTAGAGGAAGTTCTATAATTCTTTCTTAAACAACAAAAATTACAATGCATGATTTTGCTCATACAAATAGGTAATTTACCCAAATTGAAATATACACCTTATAATTTCCTTCCAGTAGTCAGAATAGCATTGATATACTGCCTACTAGGTGCCATACTATACTAAACACTTTTGATGTTCATTTGATCTTTACAACAACCCTGTTAAATTATTATTTTTGCTATTGCTACTAGCAACAATATTGCTATTACTATCTTGATTTTACTGATGAAAAAAAAATTAAATGGCTTGCCAGGGTTCACACACTTGGGAAGTATTTGAGGCTGAATTGGAACTCAGGTCTTCTGGTTCCTATTTTAATACTATCTACTGAATTAAAAAATCTGGCAGAGACTCCTCAGGTCCCCTTTGTGACAAGTGATCTGTATTCTCAATATACCTGGCAGAAGATAGAGGTGCTATCTGAAGATGTAGAAAAGTCTTCTCTTTTGTTCAAAAGTAACTAGCTCAGACATATTATGCCCAGAAGCAAATTAATATTTGTAAAGTGCTTTGCAAGCCTTAAAATGCACTATCTCTCTATCTATGGGGGGGTGGGTATATATATGTGTGTATATATATATATATATTATTCATTCAATGAATTAATATTCATTTGCTTCTTATAACAACATTGGGAGTTGGTGTTATTATTATCCCCATTTTATAAATGAGAAAACTGAGGCCAGCAAGTTAAGTGATTTTCTTAGGGTTATACAGCTGGTAATAGTCTGAGTTCAGACTTGCACTCAAATCTTTCTGATTTTGGATCCAGAGTTTCATTCCCTGGGCTATCTAGCTGTGTCATATAAAGGGGTCTCTGAAATACCTATTTTTCATCTCTGGAACTATGATCCTAGGAATCCTCAGAGCAATGTGTGTCTCTCATGCTTATTTCCGGCTTTATTTCATATTATCACCATTTCTGTATGTATTTTATCTGTCTAATTTCAATTTGATTACATGCCACATGTGTGGAAGGATGTAGTATGATTTATCCTATCATTTCTCAGGGGAGGCAGATTGGCCAAGTGTTTAAGAAAACCATCATCAGAGACAGCAAGACCAGAGTTCAAATTCAGCTTCTGATATATAATGAATATGCAAGCTTGTGTAAATAAATTACTTAGTCTCTCAATGTCCTAGACAACTTCCTAAGTGGCAAAGCAGGTAGTAATCTGATATGGTAGAGGAAATTCCCTTCTTGCTGGTTCCTCGAGAAGATTACAGATCCAGTTCCATCCTCACCTTTTCATATTATATTATAGAATCTTATGCATACCAGTCATTAAATAAATACTGGATTAAGTTGAACTAAATTTGTGTTGTATTTAAAAGAAAGGTACATTCAATAATGAAAAGACCCCTGGCTTAGGAATAAAAAAGCTTGTACCTTAGTCTTGACTCTATCAATCATGAGCCCTTTATTTTAGCAAGTACTTTTTTTCCCAAGCCTCAGTTTTTACATCTAAAAATGAAATAAGTAGACTAGCTGATCTCTTAAATTTTCTTTCAGTTTGAACCTATGAATCTCCAGAGAGGAAGTTTTGATGAATGACTTTCAGGGTAAATTCCTTTAAAATCTTAATACATTTTTAGTGAAAGTCACAAAGATTGGTAACTGAGATACTTCTTTTTACTAAAGTTTTTCTCTAAAAGACATGTTAAAAGCTCATAGAGAGTTTGTATCTTTTAATCCAGAAATTAAAGTCTGTGTCCCAAAAAGATCATAAAAGAGGGGAAAAGGCCCACATGTGCAAAAAAGGCTTGTTGCAATCCTTTTTATAGTGATAAGGAATTGGAAATTGAGTAGATGCCTATCAGTTGAGAAATTGCTGAATGAGTTATGAAGTTATGAAGGTAATGGAATATTATTGTCCTATAAAAAATGATGAGCAGGCTGATTTCAGAAAACCTGGAAAGATTTACATGAACTGATGCTAAATGAAGTGAGCAGAACCAAAAGAACACTGTATATAGTAACAACAAAATTGTGTGATGATCAATTGTGATGGACTTGGCTCTTCTGAACAATGCAGTAATTTAAGACTATTATAATGGATGTGGAATGGAAAATGCCATCTGCATCCAGAGAAAGAATTAAGGAGACTCGATGTGGATTGGAGCATAGTATTTTCACCTTTTTTGTTTGTTTTTTTTTCTCTCATGGCTTTTTCTCTTTTGCTCTGATTTTTCTTACACAACATGACAAATATGGAAATAAGTTTAAAAGAATTTCACAGATTTAACCTATATCAGATTGCTTTCTCTCTTGGAGAAGGGGGAAAGTAATGAAGAGATGGAGAAAAATTGGAACACAAAGTCTTATAAAAATGGATTTTGGAAATTTTTAAAAAACTCTCAGATATATTTTTTCTCTTAAGACTAAATACAAAGATCTGTCCCAGAAAGACTGTTGGAAACCTTTGAAGAAGGTGAAGTTTCTTTGGTATCACCCCCCAACTCCTTCCCATTTGTCAACATACTAGGACATCTCAATATTTTAATTCGATGGTTTATAGTTAACTGAGTGAAAATAAATGTTTAACAACTAGCTCTGCAGAAAATAATAATTACATGATTCTTCCTTTTGATTTTAATCTGAGGTACTAATACTTTTCCATCACTTTCTTCAGTCTAGACAAACAACAAAAATAAGCCAAGTACTGACATATAGTATTTGCTGATTCCAAAGTGTAAATACTTGAACTAAAAATTTAACAATCAGCCATTACTGAGACAGAGCTGCTTCTAGCAGGGTCTAATAAATAAATGAAAAAAGTTGTTACCTGGTGGTCAATCCCATGGCATTTCTGAACTTAGCTAGGAAGGTACTCAAATATCAGGCTGTTGTTGGGCTTATTATCAAGGCTTCTTCAAGTTAACCCACCCGCTGGAACTTTTCATTTCACTTATGTCGTCTTTGAATCCTCAAGGTCATGAGTGTCAAAGTATCTCCTTAGTGGAGAATCACATACATGGTTTCATAAATATCTATTGCATACAATGTTCTGGATTTGGTCCTGAATTGAAGAAATGTTTTGTTGCTGGTGATAAATGATGATATTTGGGAGAACAGAGAAAACATGGGTAAAAAAGATTACTTTGGAACCATAGAACAAGTAAATTTAAGATTGTGGAATTACATATAACATAGAGTGGGATCAAACATATAACACAGAGACTGAGGAATATTTTGGGGCTTAAAGCTCCTGAGAAGACCATTCAGTCTTAAAGTCTTCAATAATCTTCCTTCCCCAGCCTAAGCCCCTTCCACTGTACAACCATAACCACAGTACATCTGCCTTGGCTCTTTAGCACCTGTGACACAGATTGGATCATATGATGCAAATGAAGCATGTGGCATTTGTTTACCAGGAAGATGAAAAACTAGTCAAGCCATAAAAATGCCCTGATTTTGAATTCTGGATCTCTTACTTAACCACATATGTGACCTGGGTAAACTCATTAGTTGGTCAATTAATAGGCTAAAAACAGTGATGATGGATGGGGGAAAATATAAAAGCAAAAATATAATTCCTCCTCTCATGGAGTTTACATTTGAATGGGGGAGGCAATAGATAAATAATTAGGTAATATAAGGATATATGCAATATAAATGGAAGAGAATCTCAGAGAGGAAGGAATTTGATAGGGAGAGAGGGAGAATGAAGAAGCCTCTCGAAAAAGTGGAATTTAAAGAAGCCAGAAAAAATAGGAGGCAAGAGTGAAGAGATAAAACATTCTAGCAATGGGGTCACTACTAGTGAAAAAAAAAAACATTGAGTAGGGAGACAATGTTTCAGACATGAAACAGGAAGCTTAATATGCCTAAACCTAGATCATGTAGGAACTTAAATGTAATAACACTAAAAGTCACTAAAAAGTCACGCTCTGAACCTGAGTTTTCTTATTTCTAACATCTCTTCCTGTTCAATCCTGGATCCTATGATCCTAGTGACTGTACCTGGAGTAAATTCATTTTTTGTGGAATGGGAGATTCAACAATGATGGACAGAGACTAGTTTGAGAGTAGGTGCAGTGATGCCAAGAAAGGGAGGCAGCCTGTTCCTTGAATAATCTGGTTGTCCCTTTAATTAACATTCTGAGGATGAGGAAATGGGTGCCAAGCTTGACATAGAACCAGGGGTAGATAGTGGTATCAGATTCAAATAAATCCTTTCAGACTGCATATTGACTGAGAAAACTACAAATGTATGTGATTTGTGTTGTATTTTTAATATATTCCAATTAAATTTTAAGCTACTTCAGATCATGTTTGAAGGTTTTCAAGGGGATTGATGGGTTAGAGCTGATATCCTTGACCCTAGAGACTATGAGTTAAAGGAATGGGGAAATCACGCTTCCCAAAAGAGGAAAAACATTCACACAGGAAACTCCCCACTACTATTACCATACCAGCACCTAGATGCAAAGAGCTGTTCATTCTATGCTTATGGTTCTGCCTCCATATAAATCTATCATAGAAAAATGGGAATGGAAGTCAGGATCTGCTGTTAAGTCATTCTAGCCTGACTTGAGCATACTGATTCTTTCTTCTATTCTGTTCCCATAGTTTCTCTCTCTCTTCCCTCTCCCTCCTTTCTTCTCTCCCTCCCTTCCTCCCTCCCTTCTTTCCTTCTTTCCTTCTTTCCTTCCCCTTCTTCCTCCTTTTCTCTCTCCCTTCCTCCCTCTCTCTCTCTCTCTGTCTCTCTCTCTCTGTCTCTCTCTCTGTCTCTCTCTCTGTCTCTCTCTCTCTCTCTGTCTCTCTCTGTCTCTCTGTCTCTCTCTCTTTCTCTCTCTCTCTCTCTCTCTCTCTCTCTCTCTCTCTCTCTCTCTCTCTGTCTCTGTCTCTCTGTCTCTGTCTCTGTTTCTCTCTCGCTCTCGCTCTCTCTCTGTCTCTCTCTCTCTCTCTCTCTGTCTCTGTCTCTCTGTCTCTCTCTGTCTCTGTCTCTCTCTCACTCTCGCTCTCTCTGTCTCTGTCTCTGCTCTCTCTCTCTCTGTCTCTCTCTGTCTTTGTCTCTCTCTCTCTCTCTCTCTCTCTCTCTCAGTCTGTGTGTGTGTGTGTGTGTGTGAATGTGTGTGTTTTAAACACCTTCTGCATGTGGAGATATAAAATTATTTCATCTATGACACATTTAGATCAGAGATGTGTTATACTAGCCAATATGTTCATAGTTAAACTGTCTTTGTAAAGTGTGTGTGTATGTGTGTGTGTGTGTGTGTGTGTATACGTATGTGCATGTGCATGTCTGCGCTTTATTATGGTAACAGTAATTCAGGCACACACAGAAGAACTGAAGTGAGATTGAGTTAGATTTATCTTAGGCAAGTTCCCTTTAGACATCTAAAGAGGCACAATATCCCCGAACTTATTTTCTCTTTTGGAAATGATTTTCATGTTTGCAGCCTCTAGTATGGACAATGAGTTACTGGTGAATTCATCCCATTTCTAATTCCATGTTGCAACAGACGGCTCTGTCTGGGCTGCAGAGGCGCCTGCTTCATGTTTGGATGATTTTCCAAATGTCTTGTGTTAAAGTGAAGGGAAAGGAGGCATGGAGTTCATTTCAGTTCTAGGGCCACGGTGGGAGTGTTGCCATTGGTGACAAAGCTTTGTGTCAGGCAAAATGAAACCTTGTGAAATGAAAACAAAGCTTGGGTGAGAAGTAACTGAAAGGGAGAAAGAAGTTGAATAGATAAGTGAAGCAAGAATTTACTACAGCAGTAAGAATATGCCAGAGAAATGTTTCTGCAGTTTGGGTTTGTTTGTTTTTAAGAGCTGGACGAAGACTTGCAAACATTCTTAACTTGTACTCATGGTATTCCTGAATAGAAAGTTCATTTTGCACTAGCTCAGTGACAGGGTCAGGTCATTCTATTTACCCTTTAAGGATCAGGTCAAATGCTTTTTCTTTTATAAAAATGGCACAGTGGGTAGAGCACTAGACTTAGAATCAGGAATTCTCATTTTCATGAGTTTGAACCCTAACTTGTATACTTTCTACCTGAGTGACCCTGGGCAAGTCATTTAACTGTGCCTCAGTTTCCTCATCTGTAAAAGAAATTGAAGAAGGAAATGGCAAACTGCTCCAGTATTCCTAAATGGAAACATAAGCAGTTGGATGTAACTGAAAAATGACTGAACAAGAAAAATGTCAAAAGGACATATACTCTGAAACAGGCCATCATAAGATTTAAGAACTGGTATAAGCCATCTAGTCTAACTCTGTTATTTTTTTTCAGAGGAGGAAACTGAGGATTATAATGGAGAAATAACTCACTTTTGATGATTAGTTTGTTCTCTTGGGTCTGTCAATGTGAAAATGAATTAAATTAGTAAGTGACATCTTCCTAGGAAATTTGGAAGACTTAGCTGACCTAATAGCCTTATTTCTGGTGACTCTGCCCATGGAACAACTTAGGTACCTCTGGGGATTGCTGATTTCTCCTATATTCAAGCCAGAAATATACAGTTCCTGAAACCAGAGGCAATCTTTATGTGTTCACCTTCACTTGGTGAAAAAGTTTTGTTATCACTGAACCCCATGGCTAAATTGAGCCCCTCCCCCTTCCAGTTTTTCAGTCAGTCATTCTACTTATCATGATCTTGGACTTCCTTGATTGTTTCTGGAAGCTTTAAGATACCTCAGTACCTGTCTCCCAGTGGAAATGATCTAACTGGTACTATCCTTGCTGCATTTTAAAGTGAAATCAAAAAGATAACTTGGCTCAAAAAGAAATAGGAAATTTTTAACAACACCTTTCAGATCTCAAATAATCTGTTGGCATTTAAAATGGGACTGCTTCAACAATTGGAGATCCCTTCCCTTTACTATTCCCAAGGGCAATTTGAGCAAATGATTTAGTTTGGCAATGACCCTGAGTAATCCTTTTCTCATCTTGCCAACCTATCCAAATCCAACCCACACCTGAGTATCATCACTCCACACCACTTATACCCAATGATGACAAAGAAGTGGGACATTTTGCAGAACGTGGTATAAAATTTGGAAAGTCTACATTACCTTCCTCTGACAACTCTTAAACACATAAGTAACCAGGCCACTACTTTGAGACTACCAATAAATGTTTATTAAATCAGATTGGTTACAGCTGTCCTAAATAATTTCTTTGCTATCATCTCCTACCCGGCCTAAAAATTTCCTTCATTAGTGTATCGCTTTTGCATCTAAACAACAAAAGACAATGGTATAGAATGTATATTCAAAAGGATCCTATTTAAAATGCAAGTGTGGAAATAATATAACAAGCAGATGATACACTTCGTTTTTCTAAGTAGAAAGGTAGAGACAATTGGGATAGATTAGTAAATATTCTGTATTGTTTCCACTGTAATCCAATAAACATTTGTTATATGCCTACTATGTGCCTGGAACTGTGCTAAACACTATGAAAAGGAGACCTAGGGAGATATTTGAATTCCTGAAGAGTTCGTTTTTTTGAAAATATAGAGTATAAGTTCCACGAAATTGGGGAATATTTAATTTAAAAAATTTTTGTGGTTAATTTGATTGTTTCTGTCACTATTTATCTGCCTTTAGTCTTAAGACACCTCTCCTTTACATTACAGTTCTACAAAGAACAGTAGTTCTGCAGTTTCAGAGGAATGAAGCCTGACATATAATATGCAGCCTGAGGAACTTTTATGGGTTGAAAAATCCTGGGAAGTCCATTTAGCCTTGTCTTTCAAAACTCCTGCCCCTACTTATTTGCCTTAAGCATGCCGTATTTGTTTAAAAGAAAGCTGAAAGACTAAACAGGTCGTTAAAATATTTTAATATTTATTTATCTCTGAAGATTCACTGGAGTTTCTATTCCATTAATGCTTCTCTCCACTAAAATACCAGGGTAGAAATTCTCACATTTTTTGGTCTCAAGATCTCTTTACACAACAAAGCTATTTTTGGTAGGGGTTATATCTATCACTATTTACAACTTGCAGCCCCATCCAAAAGTTATTGTTGGTGGTATATTCATTGATATTTGCCACATTAGAAATTAAAATGTCTTACCATTATTGTAAAATAGTTTTGATTCTTTCAAAGAATCTCAAGGATTCTCAGGGTCCCCAAATTACACTTTGAGAACTGGATTCGGGTTTAAATCGCTTTTTCTATCTTTAGGCTTAGATTAAGGAAGATTATATTAGGGGTGGTATGTGTGCCTTGGCATATAAAAACGAAAGTAACCCTGAGAATGGCTACTTTTTATCTTGGCCTGGATTTCCCTCAATGAGGGAGGAGGGGTGCCCACCAGTGCCCCTGGGTTGTTAGGATGCTGTCTCTTTGCCCCAGACTCCTAGTTTCAGTTTAAGGCTCTCTTCTCCAGGCCTGACTGCTGCTGCACCATCTCAATTGCCAGCTGGTTACCATGGAAACAGACCTCCTGAAGAAGCTGCTTTTCTCCCTCCTGGGCTGGTTGTAAAAGAAGGGGAGGGGCCCGGGAGATGTTGGGGCTTTGTGCTAGGAAAAGCTATGTTCTTCAGGTTAGGCGAGACTGCCTCCAAGGTGAAGAGTTGGTGGATTGAATATTTGACTTGGGTGGTTTTTTTTTGGGGGGGTTGATTATTACTGTTTGATTTTTTACTTATTATCTTCTCCCCAGATAACAGAAACTCAAGATGCATTATATATCAGTCAAGGCAGGGGTTAGGGCTAGTTAGATAAAATATATCATGGTGGCCTTGTTTCTGAGGCTGAAATTGGCTTTAGAAAGAAATACAATTGGGAGAATTTTGCCCTAGAACCTCATGAGGTATCAAGTTGAAAGAAACCTTTTGATAAACAAACCTAAGAATTCAATTTATAGTTTGAGGAAACTGAGATATCTGATACCTATATAATCTTGGTCAAGTCATTTAACTCAATTTCCTCATCTGTAAAATGAGGGGATTTGTTTAAATGTCCCAAAAGGTCTCTTTCAGGTCTAAATCTATGAGACCACAGAGGTATTAAACAGCAGAGCTAACTAGGATTCATAGCATCAGAGGCTACAAGGAATTGGATGAAGTGGGCATGATTAATATCATTCTTTGTTCTTCACAGATGATGGAATTCATGTTCAGATGGGCAAGTGGCTTGTCCACAATCCCACAACCAATAAACAAGAGAGGCAGGATTTTAAGATCCTAGACTTTAGAGCTACAAGGCCATTTGCTCCAAGCCTCCCTCTTTTCAGGTGATAAAATTGAGGCCCAGAAAAATAAAGTAGATTGGCCAAAGGCACAGAAATCTCAAGTGGTAGGTATAGGAGCCCGCAGGTCTTTGAACTCCATATCTAATGTTCTTTCTAATATATCCTACTTCCTTCTGATCCTCTTCTCCATTTTGGATCTCCCTGAAATGTGTTCTCTGTTATTTTGCCATGACATTGGGGCTTGTTTTATATAGGAAGTGTTGTTTTTTTTTTAATGGCCAGGGTTTGCCTCCTTTAAAGCATCAAAACATTTTCTAAAAAATTAATCGTCTAAGAAGGAAATCGTTATTAAATGCATTTGAATTTTTCCTAATGACTTAGGCTCATCTTCAAGAGAATCATGAATGTACAGTGAGTTTTAAGGGTCAATAGAATATGGTAAGCTAATTAACATGCTGAACTGATCTCCTCTGAATTCTTATTTCTGCTTTTTTTGTTTGTTTTTTTCTAGCTTTTCTGTCGTCACCATGTTTTGCCATGTCACACCATGAGTGCCTCAGCTGTATTTCTATTTTGCTGTTGCTAATCTGCTGTGTACTTAGAAACTACAAAACTATTTTTATTAGAATTGTATATAAAAAAATTAAAGACCCTGAATGATGGCTTAAGGAGCTTTTCTATAGGTAAAATACAGAATATGATGATATAATACATACTTTACCCACTCAGGGATGTTTTTTTTTTTTGTTGTTGTTGTTGTTTTGTTTTGTTTTTGCTTTATCTTCCTCTTTTTTAGCTTTTTGTTTCTTAATGCTCCATATGGGTGAGATATAGGCTATTACATTAAAAAAAAAAGAACAAGGCAGAGAGGGAGACAAGGGGAGAGAGACAGAGACACACACACACACACAGAGAGAGAGAGAGAGAGAGAGAGAGAGAGAGAGAGAGAGAGAGAGAGAGAGAGAGAGAGAACTCAGTGGAATCAATTTCTAATAGTTATACTTCATGCCACATGATATCCATATGTTGCAGGTATTTAAAAGTTAAGGTATTTTATCATGGCTCTTCAAATCTTACCAAATATATTCCACATTCAGGATAGACTCCTCTGACAATAAGGGAATTATTCACAAAGTACTCTGGCATTCAGAGCTCTTTATAACGTACTCCTCTCCTGTCTTTCTAGCCTTCCAACATCTTACTCCAAGACATACTCTTCAGTCCCATGATATTGACCTCCTGGCTATTCTATAAATAACACATTCTATCTCTGAGCCCCCTGGGATTCACTCTAGCTGTCTCCCTCCTCCATTCTAAGTCCTGACTTCTTTGGCTTCCTTTAAGTTCCAACTAAAATACTCCCTCCTACACAAACCCTTCCCCAACTCTTTTTTTCCAGTGCCTTCCCTCTGTAAACTGTTTTCAATTTATTGATTCTAATGGGAGAATGGGGTCAGACAACATGCAGACAAATATATACAAAGCAAGTTATATTATTGTAAACCTTATTTATAAAGCTCTTTCACCACTTCTTTCCTCTCCTTTATCCTTACCTTAAGATTCTTTTCATCTCTTATCTTCTAGTCATGATTTACTTCTAGCCTAGACTATCCCAAAGGACTTTAATTACTTACTTTGCCTCACCTCTCCTTTTTGCTATTCATCTTCTACTCAATGTCCTCTAGATTGATATTTCTATATCATAGGTTTAATCATGGCGCTCTGCCAATTGAGAAACCTCAGTGGCTCCCTATTAATTTTGGCAAATTTCTTTTTTTGATATTTAAAGCCAAACTCTGACTCCAGATTATTTTTGCAGATTTATTGAATGTTATTCTCCTTTATATTCTCTACTTTACAACTAAATTGATCCATTTGTTGTTTCCCAAATAAGATATTTTATTTCTAGCTCTTTGACTTTTTTAGGGACTGACTCCTGTGACCAGCATGAATCCTACTCTCTTCAATTAATTAGAATTCTTTAGCTTATCCCTATATCCCAGACTGTTAGTGCCTCCCATCACCATTACTTTGTATATACTAATGTGCATTATATTTATTGTTTTCCTTCAAAAGAATTTAAGGTCCTTGAGGGCTGTCTTAGTTCTGTTTTTGGATCTGTATGCTCAGTATAGTGGTTGGCACACAGATTTTTAAATAAATGCATGTTGAATGGATGAATGAATAAAAAAGGAATGTGGATAGGAGACTGTAACTTCCATAGTCCTTACATTTTTTTTTTTTAGTCCCTTTAGGGATTAAATAGACTTTTAACTCTTCCATTAAAGAAATGTATGGGATAAAGTGAGTGAAGACCTTTCATAAGGAGACAACTTCAACTTATGTCCTACTTGTGACTTGAGACTGCAATAACAAGTTGAGCTATAGCTAAAAGCTGCAGGTGTTCCATTATCTTACATAAACAAACATCCCCTACTGTCTCTCCTCTTTCCCCCTTTTTCATTAGCATTTAAGTACCTAATATGGTAAAGTGAGTTCTGGGGTCCATATTTAGTATCTGGGCAAATTAGAACTCTCTAGCCAATGGGAGGAAAGGTCAGAGGGTAGGGTGAGGACTTCTTGTTAGGGTTTATATAATCTTGTGTTTGCATTTTGCCCTTTGCACTCCTTTACTGACACCTTGTCTGTTGGGAGTTGTCCTTTCTCCAGAGATCATAATAAATCCCTTTTTGCTTTTCTTACAATGAGAGACTCTGATTTTAATTTGGGTTCACTGTCCCACACATAAATAAGATAGTGATTGGAGTCAGGGATTATTATTCTCTGTAGGCTATAAAGGTGGCTGTGTTCATTGATAATGTAGAGTATCTGAAATCAAAGGTAGAAATGTGGCTGAGAAATATGGCAACCCAATCAGGTATTCCTGATTTTGCAAGGAATGTTCTGCAATGGGATTTGTTAACATCTGAGGTTTGCTCCATACCTGTACATCTCACCCTAGAAAAGGCTCAAGATGGTGGTATATTTCCAGCTGCGTAGGCTAAAGAGGAATTTCACTGAGTCATGAAGAAGGGAGAAATGAGTAATTTGTACAATAAGTCACATACAAACCCCACACTCTTCCTTTTCAGGTTAAAGCACCAGAATAGTGGAGGAATGCTTACAATGCCAACATTACCTTAATGTCCTCTTGAGTTCTTAGGGAAACCACACCAGATCTATGGAGCTTTTATAACTTTTTTGTAGAACTGAACCAATTCAAAATCACAAATTCTAGAAAGCTAAACTGAAAACTGACCCAGGAGATCACCCAAGTGCCTTAGGAAATTATCTACTTGCAATGCAAAATGTTTAAAAAAAAAAAAGGGCAACCTTTTTTTGGGGGGGGGAGAATATTTCCCATCTGCATTAATTGATCTGGCACATATTTAATTACTAGCCTGGTTTAGGTTTAGTAAGTAAATTCCTATGTTGGATTTCTTACCAATCTAGCATTTGCCAATGCATCATGATTTTGAAAGCACCACTGATAAATCATTTGGCAAATACTTCTCAGTCCTTTAAATAATTTTTATTTCCTGTGATTTCAATTGTCTCTGCATCTTTCCTTGTAAATAGTTGAAGAGTAAGCACATTTTCAAGAGCTGTAGGGAGGCTAAGATGCCAGTTGCATTTTAACGATATAGGGGCATTATCGTTCTGACTGTAGGCAATTCTCTTTTAAATCATTGCAGTTTCTGCTTTAGCCTCCAGCTATAGAATTCTTTTCAAGCTGGCAGTGAACTTGGCAGGCAGCCAGAAGAAAAAGAAAGGTGTTTTGGTCCACCAAAGTATTTTGAGTGGTTCTTAGTGATACAGTTTTCTTCAGTACATCTGCAAAACATTTTTCTGAAGTGAATTTTCATGTGAAAAGCCTCCTTAATCATCACCAGTATTGTTTGTCTCAATGCAGTTATTTAACTACCCCCCTGGGTGCCTACAAAATAAACAAGGGGATCTTCTAAAGAGTTTTGAAAGTGGCAGGTGCTTAGTCTGTGCCCTATTCACTTAGTTTGCAATGACATTTTTGTGCTAATCTATAGACAAACAAGAGACAGGTGACACACCAAATTAAGTACAATGTGTGTGAGAAGGGAATCAGCCAATGGAGCTAGAGCTGGATAAGATGTATTTTTTTTTTTTTGGTGGTAAATGCATGTAGAAGTAACACTTTGCTACTTTGTTGCAAACAAAACAGTTTATTCACTGTTTACATCCTGGGTACATAAATCCAACATTTAAACTAGAAATGTTAAAAATTTCCCTTTCAAATGAAAAGATTAAGGAGGTTCATTACTAAGATATATGCACTATGTTTTGAAATTAATAAAAATGAAATTTAAGATCCAGGAACATGTTAGAATAGGAGTTTGTTCTGTGCTGTTGATTTGACCCTAGAAATCCAAAACCAACCTATGTGTTATTTTTGCATTAAATAGATAGATAGCAGGATATGTACACATAGATACATACATACATGGTGGGATTTAGGGAACACAGGATCAATAAACAGATTTACTAGGCTGTCTTCTATTCAATTGCTATGTCAATATAAGGTCTTGTTTGCTTTTCTAGGAGATAGTTTTCTTTTTTAAAGTTGGGTGCTCATTTATTCAGTGGGATTTGATATGGGGTCCATTCAACTAGGAATAAACAGAGAATAAATTATTTATCGCTATTCTTTTTTCTCATTCTACCAGTAACTGAATGAGGTTAAGAGGCATCATTTTTTTCATTTTTTCTTTCTTTTTTTTAAAGCTCAAGTAGATGTTGAGCAGATGGACAGCTTATTGTCTTATATAATCAACCCACCAGCCCTGGATAATAGAAGAAGGTATCAGTATGGTGGGAAAGAAAAGAAAAACTAGTATTGGGGAGAAATAATGTGTGTCTCCCTTGTTAGGTGGAATCCACATTGAGCTATCCATTCCACAATGGAGAGGCAAGAAATATCATCCCTTTGGTGGACTTATCCTTCCTATCCTTATAAGTAAGCTGGATTATACATCAGATAGAGGAAGCTTATGGAGGGGAAAGGGCTGCATGTTATTAAATGCAAACAGCTGTGGATTGAGGGAAAAATCCACTAACTAAAACCCCCCAATTGCTGACATGTCCCAAGAGGCTGTGGAAGGAATTCAGGCCCCCAAAAAGAATGATTGCAAGGAATATCTTTTGTTCTTTTGATAGTCATCTGCAGGATGAATAAGAGATGAACTTTTTGTACCAATATTGATTTAAATTTTCTTTGTAACAACTGACACCATCTTTCCCTAGAATTACTATAATAGGCCACAACTGATAGACAATCAATTGAATCTTACAGGATTGAATGTTCCTACCAAACTTGCCCCCCCTCCATGTCTGTCAAAGATACTTAAATTTAGCCTGTTACTCAATACCAAACTTTAGTTTTATCTTTGATTTTTCCTCTAGCTCTCTGTGTCTCCTGCCTTTATTCAATGAACTGACAAGCCCTGCCATTTCCTCCTCTTCAATTTCCTGCATTCTTTCCCTCCTTTAGTCTCATATCTGCTAGCCTCATCCAGTCCCTCATAATCACCTGCAAAGCAATCCAGATCCTTTCCCTTCTACTTTCTCCTTTCTGTAATCCATCTTTACCACCAGATTAACCTTCCAGAGGCACAAATCTATCCAAATATGTCACTCCACTGTTAATACCTTTCAATGATTACCTGCTGCCTAGGGAATACAATTGGAACTCCTTAGCCTAGTATCCAAAACTCTTCACAATTTGATACCATCCTCCTTTTCAAGACACATCTTACACTGGTTCCCTAAATACTTTCTATTCTGTGGTCAAAGGCTTATTATTCTCTACACTGTACATGTCTTGTATTGTTCCACCTCCATGCTTTTGCTCATGTGATTCACTGAGCTTCTTGAAATACTGCCAGTCCTTTAATGGTCACCTTGGATGCCATATTCTCCTTAAAGGCTTCCCTGATTTCTCCTCCCCAAACCACTGCATTTTGCTTAGCAATGACTTTGTACCTCTTATAACCTAATCATTCATTATGTTACTGATTTTTTTTTGCACATGTGTCTTCTCTTCCATTTAAGATTTGAATTCCATGAATATAAAGATGAGGAGCTATTTAATCTTTGTATCTATTCTACTGTCTTGATTAGTGATTTTTGCTCAAAATAAGGACTTTTAAAATGTTCAATGGAGGCAAAGAAGAACTAATATCTACTAAACCCCAGAGAATTCTGAATCTTCTAATAACTATTTTCTTTTAAAATCGCCTTTCTAAAAGGCAAATTGCCTTTATAATAGTGGATGCAAATGGGTGAATGCTTTGTCCTTTTAAAACTGTGGCTCTTTTATAAATTTTGACCATATTACTTTTCTATGATGACTAAAACCTGTTGTTTTTCCACTGGAGCTTAGCAGACAAATTTTTAAAAATATATCATTCCTCTTCTCCCTATCTTCCACACACAAATTCTCTTTAAAATAGAAGGACAGGATACAAGAGCTAGATGGGATTTCAGAACACATCTAAACCTACCCTTTTCCTAAGAAGTGGGAATAACATTTCCAATAAGAAATATTTTGAATTTCTGGATACCTCTAATTCTCTCAACACTGGCCAAGTCATTTATCCTCTCTGTATCTTTGTTCCCTCATTTGTATAATAAAGGGGTTTGGTTAGATCACCTCTGAGGTTCCTAACGTCTATGTCTTATGTCCCTTATGTCTATTAATTACTTCTAAACCTTTCAATACTTGAAGACAATTATTGAGTTTCCCTAAATCCTTCTGCAAACTCAAAATACCTTTTTCCTTCATATAAGTCTTATATGATATTCTCCAGTTTTCTTAGGATCCTGGTCTTTATCTTTTACACATGGCCCAGATCATCTGGATATTTTCTAAAATATTGTTCCTAAAATTGAGCATAGTATTCCATTATATGGCCTGACTAAATCAGAATATTGCAATATTAATGCTCATTTCTCTCATTCTGGGTAATGTATCTCTTTTGGCTGTCACTTCATGTTGCTGATTCATATCAAGTTTTTAATCAACAAAAACCTAGTTTTTTAACATATCTATTTTGCTTTGTAAACAAGTTTTCTCTTTTTTTATTAATTTTATAATTATAACTTTTTTTTTACAGTACATATGCGTAAGTATTTTTTTTTACAGCATTATCCTTTATACTCCCTTCTGTTCCGAATTTTTCCCCTCCTTCCCTCCACGCCCTCCCCTAGATGGCAGGCATTCCCATACACATTAAATATCTTATAGTATATGCTTGGTACAATATATGTGCAGAACCGAATTTTGTTGTGGTGGTTGTGGCAAAGGAAGAATTGTATTCGGAAGGTAAAAATAATCTGGGAAGAAAAACAACAAAACAAAACAAAACAAAACAAAACAAAACAAAACAAAACAAAAAGCTTAGAGTTTGCACCCATTTCCCAATGTTCCTTTTCTGGGTGTAGCTGATTCTGTCCATCATTGATCAATTGGAATTGAATTAGATCTTCTCTATGTTGAAGATATCCACTTCCAATAGAGTACATCCTCATACAGTCTCATTGTTGAAGTGAATAATGATCTCCTAGTTCTGCTCATTTCATTCAGCATCAGTTGAGGTAAATCTCTCCAATACTCTCTGTATTCCTCCTGTTGGTCATTTCTTACAGAACAATAATATTCCATAACATTCATATACCATAATTTACCCAACCATTCTCCAATTAATGGGCATCCATTCATTTTCCAATTTCTAGCCACTACAAAAAGGGCTGCCACAAACATTTTGGCACATACAGGTCCCTTTCCCTTCTTTAGTATTACTTGGGATATAAGCCCAGGAGTAGCACTGCTGGGTCAAAGGGTATGCACATTTTGATAACTTTTTGGGCATAATTCCAGATTGCTCTCCAGAATGGTTGGATTTTTCACAACTGCACCTACAATGTATCAGTGTCCCAGTTTCCCCACATCCCCTCCAACATTCATCATTATTTGTTCCTATCATCTTAGCCAATCTTACAGGTGTGTAGTGATATCTCAGAGTTGTCTTAATTTGCATTTCTCTGATCAATAGTGATTTGGAACACTCTTTTATATGAGTGGAAATAGTTTTAATTTCATCATCTGAAAATTGTCTGTCCATATCCTTTGACCATTTATCAATTGGAAAATGTCTTGATTTCTTATAAATTAAAGTCAATTCTCTGTATATTTTGGAGATGAGACCTTTATCAGAACCTTTAACTGTAAAAATGTTTTCCCAATTTGTTACTTCCCTTCTAATCTTGTTTGCATTAGTTTTGTTTGTGCAAAAACTTTTTAATTTGATGTAATCAAAATTTTCTATTTTGTGATCAATAATGATCTCTAGTTCTCCTTTGGACATACATTCCTTCCTTCTCCACAAGTCTGAGAGGTAAACTATCCTATGTTCCTCTAATTTATTTATGGTCTCATTCTTTATGCCTAAATCTTGGACCCATTTTGATCTAATCTTAGTATGTGGTGTTAAATATGGGTCCATGCCTAGTTTCTGCCATACTAATTTCCAGTTTTCCCAGCAATTTTTGTCAAATAATGAATTCTTATGCCAAAAGTTGGGATCTTTGGGTTTGTCAAATACTAGATTGCTATTTTTATTCTCTATCTTGCCCTGTGAACCTAACCTATTCCACTGATCAATTAGTCTATTTCTTAGCCAATACCAAATGGTTTTGGTGACTGTTGCTTTATAATATAATTCTAGATCAGGTATAGCTAGACCACTTTCATTTAATTTTTTTTTCATTACTTCCCTTGAAATTCTAGACCTTTTATTTTTTGGACTGTTTAGACTATTTACTTCTTCCTCTGTTTATCTGGGCAAGCTATATTTTTGAAGGTATTCTTCCATTTCATTTAAGTTATCGAATTTATTGGCATAAAGTTGAGCAAAGTAGCTCCTAACTATTGTTCTAATTTCCTTTTCATTAGTGGTGAGTTCTCCCTTTTTATTTTCAAGACTAACAATTTGCTTTTTCTCTTTCCTTTTTTTAATCAGATTTACTAAGGGTTTTTCTATTTTGTTGGTTTTTTCATAGAACCAACTCTTAGTTTTATTAATTAATTCAATAATTTATTTTCAATTTTATTAATCTCATCTTTTATTTTTAGAATTTCAAGTGTCGTGTTTGTCTGGGGGGTTTAAATTGTTCCTTTTCTAGCATTTTTAGTTGTAAGCCCAATTCATTGTCTTTCTCTTTCTCTATTTTATGCAAGAAATATAAAACTTCCCCTTATTACTGCTTTGGCTGTATCCCACACATTTTGGTATGATGTCTCATTATTGTCATTTTCTTGGGTGAAGTTATTAATTATGTCTATGATTTGCTGTTTTGCCCAATCATTCTTTAGTATAAGATTCTTTAGTTTCCAATTATTTTTGGTCTATTTTCCCCTGGGTTTTTATTGAATGTTTTCATTGCACTATGGTCTGAAAAGGATGCATTTACTATTTCTGCCTTACTGCATTTGATTTTGAGGTTTTTATGTCCTAGTATATGATCAATTTTTTATAGGTTCCATGAACTGCTGAGAAGAAAGTGTACTCCTTTCTGTCTCCATTTAGCTTTCTCCAAAGATCTATCATATCAAACTTTTCTAGCATTCTATTTACCTCTTTGACTTCTTTCTTTTTTATTTTGTGGTTTGATTTATCTAATTCTGAGAGTGCAAGGTTGAGATCTCCCACTATTATAGTTTTGCTGTCTATTTCTTTTTGCAGATCTCTTAATTTCTCTTTTAAGAATTTAGATGCTGCACCACTTGGTGTGTATATGTTTAATATTGATACTGCTTCATTATTGATGCTACCCTTTAGCAGGATATAATGCCCTTCCTTATCTCTTTTAATTAGATCAATTTTTGTTTTTGCTTGATCTGAGATGAGGATGGCTATCCCTGCTTTTTTGGCTTCACCTGAAGCATAATAGATTCTGCACCACCCTTTTACTTTTATTTTGAATGTATCACCCTGTTTCAGGTGTGTTTCCTATAAACAACATATAGTAGGATTCTGGCTTTTAATCCAGTCTGCTAACTGCTTCCTCTTTATGAGGGAGTTTACCCCATTCACATTTATGGTTAGAATGACTAATTCTATATTGCTTGCCATCTTGTTAACCTCTGCTTATGCTTTTCTCCTTTCCTTCCCTCTTACCCTCCTACCCAGTATTAAACTTGTGAACACCACTTGCTTTTCACAGCTCTCCCTTTTTAGTATCCCTCCCCCATCTTAAAGTTCCTCCCCCTATTTTACCCCTTTTCCTCACAATTTCTGTATTCCCTTCCCTTTAGCTTACTCTTTCTCTCTCACTTTTCAATGAAGTGGAAGAAGTTTCACCATAAATCAAATATGTCTATTGATACACGCTATGTTCATTCCCCTCCTTTCTTTCTCTCAGATATAATAGGTTACCTTTGCCTCTTCATGAGATGTAGTACCACCACTTTCCCCTTTTTTATGATATAATTTCCTTTCTACCTCTAGTTTCTAGGACAAATTATACATGTGTTCTGTACATATCTTTATGGCAGAAATATAGTTCTCAAGATTTGTTTTTACCTTTTTAAAAATCTCCTGAGTTCTGTATTTGAAGATCAAACATTTTATGTAGGTCTGGTTTTTTCATCAAGAATAGATGCAATTCATTTATTTTGTTAAATGTCCATCTTCTTCCCTGGAAAACGATGCTCATTTTTGCTGGGTAAGTTATTCTTGGCTGCATACCAAGTTCCTTAGCTTTTCGGAATATCATGTTCCAGGCCCTTCATTCTTTTAATGTGGACACTGCTAGATCCTGGGTTATCCTTATTGTGGCTCCTCCATATCTGAATTGTTTTTTTCTAATAGCTTCCAGTATTTTTTTCCTTAGTCTGATGATTCTTGAACTTGGCCACTATATTTCTTGGTGTTTTGATTTTAGGGTCTTTTTCGGTAGGTGGTCAATGAATTTTTTCAATGTCTATTGTACCCTCTGTTTCCAAAACGTCTGGGCAGTTGTCTTTGATAATTTCTTGGAAAATAATGTCAAGGCTCTTTTTTTCCTCACATTTTTCAGGGAGTCCGATTATTCTCAAATTGTCTCTCCTGGATCTGTTTTCCAGGTCTGTTGTCTTTCCAAAAAGGTACTTGACATTCTTTTCAATTGTTTTGTTTTTCTGGTTTTGCTTGACTACTTCTTGGTTTCTCCTTGGGCCATTCATTTCTACTTGTTCGAGTCTAATTTTCAATGATGTGTTTTCTTCACTCACTCTTTTTAAATCTTTTTTGTAATTGTCCAATTGAGTTTTTATCTTCTATGGAATTTTTTTTCCATTTTTTCCATTTTATTTTTTAGAGAGCTGTTTTATTTTTCCAGCTCACTAATCCTATTTTCCTTGGAGTTGTTTACCTTTTCTAATTCACTAATTTTATTTGTCAGTGATTTGATTTCTTTATCCACTCTATGTAGAATGACTTCTCCAGGCTCTCTTGCCAAGCTTCCTTTTCTTTTTCCCGTTTCTCTTCTAGCTCTCTTGGGAGATCCTTTTTGATTTCCTCTATGAGATTCTTTTGTATTGAGGAGCAGATCATATCCCCCTTAGGGGATTCCTCTGGGGACAGTCTGTTTTTAGTCTCCTCAGGGTTTGAAGTCTGCTCTCTCTCCACACAGAAACTGTCAATGGTTAGAGCCCTTTTGCATTTTTTGTTCATTTGTCAGAGCGGGAATGGAAAAAAAGAAATTGACAAGAGAAACAATTGGTCTGTTTTGGGAGGGATGGGGCTGGATGGTGTTAAAAAGCTTCCTCTATAGACTGAGGGAGACAGTAGCTTGGCACTAATAGGACAGCGATGGATGTGCTGTGTCTGTGCTCTGAGGCTCTGAGAATGAGCTGAGTCACTCTGGGTGTGGGTGGGGGTGGCCAGTCCCGATAGATGCTAGCTTTCTGAGGTTTTATTCTTTACCTCCAGTGTTTACACTTTCTCTATACTCCTGGTTTGCTGCCAAGATTGAGTATCCACACTGGGGTAAAAGTCTTTCCACAGAAAAGGCAGAGATCATACCTCTCCCCACTCAGGTCTGTGCTGAGTGAGCTGTCTGTCTCACTCTGGCTGCCCGCCCTCAGTCTGCGCCCAGTCTGTTCATCCCCTCCCCCGAGCAAACACAGACCTTTTCTGGTGAATTTCAATGATGTCTTCTGTTGGTGATTATTTGTGGGTTTCTTTTCCGGTCAAGCATTAACTCCAAGGCTTGTCATGAAGTAAGTCCTGAGAGAAAACGTGGAGCTCAAACAGCTGTCTGCCTCTACACCACCATCCTGGCAGGAAGTCCCCAAGTTTTCTCTTTTTTAAAAGCTTTATTATAATTTTTTCTGAAGGCAAATCCCTCATCACTTCTTATGATACAGTATAACTCTATTGCAATCATATGCCATAATTTATTCAAGCATTTTCTCTGTTTCTAATTCTTTGCTTTCACTAAAAGATTTGCTGTAAATATTTTTGTATATAATAAGTCCTCTTTTTTTCTTTTTATCTCATTAGGGTATAAACCTAGTAGTGGTATTGATGGATCAAAGAATAGGAATGTCATTAGATCTCTTTAAGCATGGTGTCAGATGGTCCCCAGTATAGTTGGACCAGTTTACTACTCCAGCAACAATTCATCAATGCACCTATTTTCCTCATTCCTTCCAGCACTGCCAATTCTGATAAATGTGAATTAGTACCTCAGAATTGATTTAATTTGCCTTTCTCTAATCAACAGTGATTCAGAAAAAAGTTTTTTCTTTATAGTTGTGTAAAGGGCTAGAATTGAGCAATGCACTTGGATAATGAAGCCCGTGAGACTAATTGCCAATTGGACAGTGTCCTATTAACTTGTTTGAGGGTTGACCCTCCCCAGCTGTTCGGTGCTGACTTGATTGGTGGGACAAAGAAGGGGAAGTGACTTGTGTGGGAGGAGTAGGAGGAGGAGAAGAAACTTGGGTCAAGGAACTCAAGCTCTCTCAAACTTGTGACCTGACTTTGGAGGGTGACCATAAAAGAGCAAAAATAAAGACGTTTAGTGATCCTCACTCTAGCTGATTTCTGGGAAGACAGAGTTCCAGCATAGTTGTGATTTCTTCTTCTGAAAACTGTCGTATTCTTTGACAATTTGTCAATTTGGCATGGCTCTTATTTTTATGAATTTGACTCAATTAGAAATGAGACCTTTCCATAGGTTCATATAGTGTCAGACAAAACTGACCAAATGAACAACAAAAACTAGGGGAAAGTTTTGGGTTTTTTGTTTTTCTGACATCAAGTCAAAATTTGCTGCTTAGCAACCTTTAAGCATCACCTCTATTACTTCTCCATTAGTACAAATTCCTGATTTTCAACAATGGAAGAGGATAGAGTATGAAAACTATAGTCAGTGAGTTTTCTTTCAGTTCCTAGGAACAATCTAGAATGGATTATGAAGAAAAGGTTGTGATTGCTTTCATTGACTGAACTAACTATTCATTCACTCTAAACTATTAAATATTATATGCAAATAATAACTTATTTTAAAGATGACCTCAAAGAAGTGGTTTGAGAGTTATGTAGTTTGCTGTATAGGGGAGGAGAGGGGAAAGGAAGGAAAAAAAAAAACTTGGAACACAGGGTTTTGTAAGAGGGAAAGTTGAAAACTATCTTTAATTTTGAAAATTAAAAATTATTATTAAAATATTAATACATTAATTATACCATAATAATTTAATAACAAATTAATGGGTTTTCTCCAATTATTTTTAAATTAATTTTATTTTTCTTTAGCTTTATCTGGGACCATGATACGTACCCCTGTCTTTTTCATTTCAGCTGAAATATAATAGAATCTACTCCAGTCCTTAATTTTAACTCTATGTGTGTCTCTTTCAAATATATCATTTGTACATAAAATAATATTACATTCTCCTTTTTAATCCATTCTGCCATCTGTTTCTGTTTTGTGGACTCTTTCCATTCACAAAGTTATGATTAATAATTTTATATTTCCTTCCATCCCATTTTATTCTATTTGTCTTTCTCTTTTTATCCTTTTCCTCCTCAGGACTGTGTTTTGTTTCTGACCAATGCCTCCCTTAATCTGCTGTCCTCTATATCTTTTATCCTTTTGCCTTCCTATTTCCCTATTGAGTGAGATAGAATTCCATACAAAGCTAAACATATATGCAGGCATGAATGTATACATGTATATTTACACATGTGTGTATTTATACATGTATATATAAATACACACATACACAATTCCAATGAGAGGGATGTTCAAGTATTTCCTGCCATTTCCCCACTATTTTATTCTCCACTGTAAAAGCTCTTTCTTACATTCCCCTTTTATGTGAGAAATTTTTCTTTACCTACCTCTCCATTGCTCCATCTTTCAGTTTTCCTTGCTCCTATATTTTTTGAGATTATCACAACCTAATCAGCTCATACAATGCCTTTCTGTACACTCCTTTTCATTGTCTTAATAATGATAGTTCTCAGGAGTTACATGCATTATCTCCCCATATAGGAATGTAACAGTTTAACTTTATTAAGATCCTTATGATTACTCTTTCATGTTTACTTTTTTATGTTTCGTTTAGTCTTTTTTTAATGTTACATTTTCTATTCAATGTTGGTCTTTTCATCAGGAATTCTTGAATGGCCTCTATTTCATTAAATAGCTATTTTCTCCCTTGAAGGATTGTACTCAGTTTTTCTGGATAGGTTAATTTTGGTTGCAATTTTAGATCCTTTGTCTTTTGTAATATCTCATTTTAAGTTCTCTATTTCTGTAACATGGAAAGTGATAAATTTTACATTAATCTAACTACCACAGGATATTTGAATTATTTCTGTCTGGATGCTTAAAATATTTTCCCCTTGATCTGGGAACTTTTAAATTTAGCTATAATATTCCTAAGAATTTTCATTTTAGAGTCTTTTTAGATCATATATGGATAATTCTTTCAATTTCTAATTTACCCTCTGGATCTAAAATATCAGGACTAGAAATAAAATGTTATTTTCTTCAGTGTGTTTTGTGATTCTTTTACTAAACTGTTAATTCTCTTTTCAGAATTTTCTTGGATTGCTCTATTTTTTCCCCTCATTTCCCTGTACTACTCATCTCTTTCTTTAATGCTTCTAGAAATTCTTTTTGGTTTTCTGTCTAATTAGCAGTTTTCTTTGTAGCCTGTAACTTTGCCTATGACTGCTTTTACATTGTTATCTCTGAGATTTTTGTGTTAATTTTCCCTATCACCATAAAGCCTTTTTATGGCCAAATACTTTTTGTTTGTTTTCTTATTGTCCAACATTATTTCTTCACATTGACTTTTACATTAAAATAGAACTTTGCTTACCTTGTGCTAAGCTTTAGACTTTTTCACATTTCTGCTTTTAGAACTAGTTCTATGGGACTACAAATTTTGGGGGCTTACAAGGTGGTGTTACCCTGTGATATGCCTAATCACTATTCTCCTTTTTTTCTCTAGGAAAGGTCCCCTTCTAGTGTTCTTCTTGGGCCCTTGGAACTATAACAAGGGTTCCTGTTCCCCTGTGACCAACCATAAATGCATACTTTTCCGTCCTGGACCTATGATCCAGAATTGTTTATGAGCAAGAGATTTGCTAATCAAGATCACCCACAACCAATTCTAAGAAAAGGTCCTTTATAATCTGTTTCTTATCAGTTTTCTGACCCCCTTCCTGTCATTGCACTGAGAGATCCTAAAGTTACTATTGTGGCCACCTTCAAAGCCTATCATTGATATTCCTCTTTTTTAGATTTCAGTATCCTCATATAGAAAATGAAACATTTGAACTAGATGATGTCTGAGGTCATTTCCACTTTTAAATATATGATCATGTATTTCTGTCATTATTCATTTTATTAGAATCAGATCATTCTTCTATTCTGCTAGAATGTTTTAGTTGCTGATTCTGCTATCCAACTTGTTCGTTATATCTCTCAGATTCTTCTCATTTGCTACCTAAAATATGCCATTGAAGCTTGTATCCAAATTTCTGATTATAAGGCAGAACATGAGGGCATGTTTGGAACACTTCATTAGCAACCTCCCTTTAATTTATATGGTTTTATTAAGGACTACTTATTGAGTGTATTCATTTAACTGGTTCCAAATATGGATAACTATGTTAGGATTAACCTATATTTCCACATCTTGCTCAAAAGCATAGCATGAAAGATTTTGCTAAATATTTTGTTTAAATCTAAGTGGACTGTGTCTATTGCATTTCCCTCATCTAGCAGTGTAATTAGCTTGTCAAAAAGGGAAATGAAGTTACTCTGGCATGACCTATTCTTGGCAGTCTTGTGGGCTTTCTATGATGATTTGCCTTACTCAGTGCTCACAAATCATTTCCTTAATAATGTATTCTAGAATCTTACCATATGTAAGCATCAAATTCTTTGATCTTTATCTGGGAAACTTCCCACTTTCCCCTATTTTGATAATCAGGAATTTACCATTCTTCAGTCCTAAAATACCTATTACATTCTCCATGGTCTTACAAAGACCTCTGACTGTAGATTAATAATCACACATACCAATTCTTTCCACATCTAGGCTTAGTGATTTTAAACTCTGTGAGGGCAGCTACATGGTACTTCACCATCTCATCATTTATCCTGGGTTTCCATTGCCCATTTCCATAAAGGTCCTTTCCTATCTAAATACTAGTCTACTTTGAAGAGTTAAACTAAAGCAAAATAACAGATGAATAATTCAGCCTCTTCATGATAGTTCATTGTCATCAACCCATCTGCTACAAGTTTTGGTTTTTGAGTTTGTATTGATCCTTTTCTTACTTACTCCCAACATAACCCATTTTAAGTTTTAAAAATCCTCACACAATCTTTACAGGGTAGAGTTAATAATCCTTGTGTATTCATCAGTTCCTTATTTGTGCCTTTCCTCTTCCAAACAGGTTTTATTAAATTTTTATTGCTATCTTTTGTTTTTTTTTTAATATTCTACTCTATTCCAAAAACCAGTCCTTTTGATAGTTTAATTTTTTAAAGAGAAGGGAAAATAGAAAAAAAATCAATATATTGGAAAACCCTGAAAAATATACAATGTTCTATAGTCATAGACTGTTTGCCCCACTTCTGCAAAGGAGTTTGGGGAAATATTTTCTTATACCTCTTCTTTTGGGACACATTTATTCTTAATAGTTTTGAAATGTTCATTTTCAGTTGTTTTTTCTCCTTTTCATTTGCATTGTTGGAATCACTGTGTATATTATTTTCTTGCTCCCTACTTTCTTATTCTAAATAGTTTGTGTAAGTCTTTTTTATGGTTTTCCATAGTCATCATATATGTTGTTTCTTACAGAATAGAAATCCGCTACATTTATGAACTATTTTGTAGTTTATATATTCTCTAGTCAGTGGACATCTAATCTGTTTTCAATTCTTATCACAAAAAGTGCTGCCATAAATATTTTAATTTATATGGGGACTTTATTTTTTTTTAGATAATAGCCTATTTGAGGTTTATGCATTTTAACAGTGGAATTTCTGACCTAAGGATGTGGATACTTTAGTCACTTTATTTGCATAATTTCAAACTGCTTTCCCAAATTCTACCAATTCAATATTGTTCCAACAAAAATACATCAGTGACTGTTGAACCACCTCACACCTCTCAGATTGGCTAAGATGACAGTAAAAGCTAATGAGAAATGTTGGAGGGGATGTGGGAAAACTGGAACACTAATGCATTGTTGGTGGAATTGTGAAATCATTCAGCCATTCTGGAGAACAATCTGGAACTATTCCCCAAGGGCTGTGAAACTGCATAGTCTTTGATCTAGCAGTATCATTACTGGGTATCCAAAGGATAATAAAAAGGAAATCATAAAGAAGGGAAAAAGACCTATGTGCAAAAATGTTTGTCACAGCTTTTTTTGTGGTAGCAAAATATTGGAAAATGAGTAGATGCCCATCAGTTGGGGAATGGCTGACCACTTTGAAGGTAATGGAATATTATTGTTCTATTAAAAATTATTAACAAGCTAATTTAAGATAGGCCTGGAAAGATTTGCATGAACTGATGCTGAGTGAAACAAGCATCAGCAGGAATACATTGTACACAATAACAGCAAGAATGTATAATGATCAACTATGAAAGGCTTGATTCTTCTTAGTAGTTCTGTGAATCCCAATAAACTTTGGACAGAAGATGCCATCTGCATCCAGAAAAAGAACTAAGGAAACTGAATATAAGTCAACACATGCTATGTTCACTTCATTTTTATTTTGTTTTTTTTTAATCCACAAAACTTCAAAAAGATTTTTCCCTTTTGCTCTGATTTTTCTCTCCCAACATGATTCACAAAGCAATGTGTAATAAAAATAAATAAACTTACTATAATAAAAAATACATTAGTGAAACTTTATTTCCATAACTTCTCCAACATTGACTATTCCCATTTTTGGTCATTTAAAAAAAATTGCAAAACATGAGAAGAAACTTCAAGGTTGTTTTGATTTTTTGCTGGTATGGAGCACTCTTCCATATGATCATTAGTAATTTACAGTTCTTCCTTTGATAACCATTTATTCATATCCCTTGACCAAATATTTATCAAGGAATAACTTTATGTCTTATGTATTTTTGCTATCTGACTATTTTTCTTGGATGTCAATTGCTTTTCTTAGAAATTAAATACAGGGGCTGCTAGGTGGTGCAGTGGATAGAGCACCAGCCCTGAATTCGGGAGGACCAGAGTTCAAATCTGGTCTCAGACACTTAACACTTCCTAGCTGTGTGACCCTGGGCAAGTCACTTAACCCCACCCTCAGTGGGGGGAGGGGGGGAAGAAATGAAATGCAAAGATTTTTCTCCTCAGTCAATCTCTTCCTTTCTTATCCTGTAAGTATGAATTTGTGCAAAAGCTTTTCAATCTAATGTAATCAAAAGTATTCCATATTTTATTACCAATTTGTATATTTTTATTCTTTTTTTACAATATGAATTTGTCAGTGAATTTCCTGTATATCCATATTTATCTCCTTAGGTAACTATTCTTTTTCTTTTTAATGGAAAAACTTCTGCTTGTGTTTTTAGAATTTTGTTTTCTAGAGTTGTCCATCTCTCTTGAACTAATTTATCTTACAAAATATTAAGTCATTTGGATCTAATTTATCTTTATTCTTTTAAAATTCTACTAAGATTAGTGTCCTTGTTTTCTCACATTCCTTCCAACTTTTATCATTATCTTTTACTTTCATCATAGCCAATAATGAAAGATGGGAAGTGGTACCTCAGAGTGTTTTAATTTTCATTTCTCTAATTAATAATGATCTAGAGCACTTTATTTATATGACTATAGATGGCTTTAATTTCTTTAGCTGAAAACTGCTTAATCATATCCTTTGACCATTTATCAAATGAGGAATGACTTTTTTTTTATAAATTTGACTGTTATTTATGTATTTTAGAAATGAGATTTTTATCAGAAACACTGACTATAAAATTTTTCCCAGCTCTCTGTTTTCCTTCTAATCTTGGTTGCATTGGTTTTGTTTTTGCAAAAATTTTTCAATTTAATATAATCAAAGTTGTCCATTTTGCATTTTATAATGTTCTCTAGTACTTTTCCATGCCTTCTAATTTGCTTACGGTATCACCCTTTATGCCTAAGTGATGTACCCATTCTGATCTTATTTCAGTGTGGGTTGTAAGAGATAGGTCTATACTGAGTTTCTAACATATTATTTTCCATTTTCCCAGACTTTTTTATGAAATAGTGAGTTCTTATCCCAGAAAGTGGAGTTTGATACTAGATCATTATAGTCATTGATTACTGTGTCATATATATCTAACCTATTCTACTGATCCAACACTATTTCTTAGCCAGTACCATATGGTTTTATTGACTGCTGCTATTTAATACTTTTAGCTCTGGTACTTGTAGGCCACTCTTCTCTGCATTTTTTTTTGTCACTAATTCCTTGATGTTCTTGATCTTTTGTTCTTTCAGATTAAGTTTGTTATTTTTTTCTAATTCTACAAAATAATTTTTTTTGCAGTGAGATTGGCATGGCATTAGTAGACTAATTTAGATAGAGTTATCTTTGTATTAGCTCGGCCTATTCATGAGCAATTGATATTTTTCCAATTTTTAGATTTGACTTTATTTGTGTGAAAAATGTTTTGTAAATGTGTTCATATAGTCCCTGGGTTTGTTTTGGTAGTAGACACATAAATATTTTATTGTATCTACAATTATTTTAAATAGAATTTCTCTTTCTATCTCATGCTGTTAGGCATACTGATGACTTGTGTGGGTTTATTTTCTATTTTGCAACTTTGTTTAAGCTGTTAATTGTTTCAAGTAGATTCTGAGTATACCATCTTATCATCAGCAAAGAATGATAGTGTTCTATCCTTATTGCCTACTCTAATTTTTAAAATTTCTTTTTTCTTATTGCTAAAGTCAACATTTCTAGTACAATCAAAAAATAATGGTGATAAAGGATATCTTGTTTCACCCCTGATTTTTTTTTGGAATGCATCTATCTTCTCCTCATTACAAATAATTAATTCTTGCTGATAATTTTAGATAGATTCTACTTATAATTTTAAGGAAAACTCCATTTACCCCTCTGCTCTCTAGTGTTTTTAATGGGAATGGGTGCTATATTTTGTCAAAGTTTTTTTTGAACCTATCGAGATTATCATATTATTTTTGTTAGTTTTCTTATTGATGTGATCAATTATGTCTTGCATTCCTAGTCCTTCATCATTGTATATTATATATAGCATATTATCTTGCTGACAAGTTGTCATAATATCTTTGCTAATATTTTAAAATTTTTGCATCAATATTAATTATGGAGATTGTAATGTAATTTTCTTTCTCTGTTTTGGCTCTTCCTGGTTTAGTTATCAGCACCATATTTATGTCATAGAAGGCATTTGGTATGACTTTTTATGCCTGTTTTTCTAAATAGTTCACATTGTATTGGAATCAATATTTCTTTAAATGTTTGGTAGAATTCACTTTTAAATGCACCTGGTCCTGAAGATTTTTTTTCTCCAGGGAGTTCAATGATGGCTTGTTCAATTTCTTTTTCTAAGTTGGGGTTACTTAAGTAATTCTTCTGTTAATCTGATCAATTAATATTTTAGTAAATATTCATCCATTTCAATTAGATTTTCAGATTTGTTAGTATGCAATTGGGCAAAATAACTTCTAATTATTGCTTTAATTTCTTCTTCTTTAGTGGTAAGTTTGCCTTTTTCATTTTTGATGCTGGTAATTTTTTTCTTTCCTTTTTTTCTAATCAAATTAACAAAAGGTTTATTTGTTTTGTTGGTTTTTCTCATAAAATTTACTCTTAGTTTTAGTTCAATGGTTTTGTTATTTTCAATTTTATTAATCTCTGCTTTGATTTTCAGAATTTCTAATTTGGTATTTAACTGGGGTTTTAAAATTTGTTCTTTTCTAGCTCTTTCAGTTACATTCCCAATTAATCAATCTCCTCTTTTTCTGTTTTATTCACTTAACTGTTTAGAGACATAAAATATTTCCTAATAACTGCTTTGACTGCATTATATAAATTTTGGTGTGTTGTTATTATTGTCATTTTCTTGGATAACATTATTGATAATTTTTGTGATTTATTGTTTGACCCACTCATTCATTAGAATTAAATCCTCCCAGATTTATTTATTTAGATTTTTTTTTTCATTAGAGGAAAGAGGAGATTCTTTGCCTCAAATGCTACCTAGCTTATTTCCTGATTAGGTACAGCCTCAGTCAAACTGAGACTTGTTAAAGATCTTAGCTTTAAAGGGCCAAGGTCTCTCATTGCATTCAGGACTATCTACTGTCATCTTTGATCTATATCTGGAAACTGGACTCAAATGGCTCTGAAGGGGAAAGTGAGGCAGATGACCTTGCACACCCCTCTCTCACTTAAATCCAATTCACTTGCATGTCATGACATCAATTCCCTGATATCACGGTCCTCTTCAAGAATGAAGGACAAACAGAAACAACAAAAAATTCAGTATTGGAATAAGATGGGACATTTTGCAATCTTTCATCAGTAAGCAAAAGTAGATTCACCATGCTACAGAAGGAGAAAGAGAAGTACTATTGCTTACTCAAACAAAGTGGGCAAACCCCAAGTTGATTTATCTGAATGGAAAATTGTCTGTCATGGTCTGATAGATAAGCATCATGAATTACCAGAGCTCCTTGTGACTGTTTTGTACTCAGACAACTAAGACATTTTATCAAGACTCGGAGTCCTTAGCCAACCAAGTCTTAAGAATATTTTCAAAACTGGACTAACTCATGAATATGAAGTATTGGGTATTGATCTTACCATAGAACATACTATTCACCCCATTTTATAGAATATATTAAAACTGGCATAAAAATTTGTTCAAGAGCTACTTTTCAAAAACAGAGTAAGAAATAACAGCGGATCTCTATGCCATATCCCATTAGGTCCCACATGGCAAGCTTTTTGTTTTAAATTGAATTGAATATTTTTCAAACTTCAGTTTTCTTTCCAGATTTCTATTCCATTTAAAAGTTTGACTATACTTTGAAATAACCCACTTGTGCTTTTTCATGGCATCTGTAAGTTGATGATAGCATCAATTTTTGTTAGGTAACTTAGACATTTTAGTTTAGAGGGAATTAAAAGTTGCCAAAAACAAAACAAAACAAAACAAAAAAACCAAAACGCATCTCCTGGGCTGAAACACTGAAATGAGATGTTTGATATTAGTTCCATTCTGAAGCTTCCATTACTTACAAACCCTCAAAACCAGCAATTCATCTTGTTTCAGTATGAAATTATGTAGAAGGAGGCCTGAGATTCTTGCAGTAACAGTTGTACAACACAATGTTGTAATAGTCATTGTCTTTCAAAATCCTCTACATCCTGAACTATATCTATGCCTGAAAACTGAGGTAGGAGATGGGAAAAAAAATTGTCTGGATGACTCAGGAAAGAAAGAAAAAAGAACCTATTCGTTTTTGTACTGTCTAGATAATTGAGGCACATGTTTATATGTATTTCAGGCAGCCTGCTATTGTTATTTGATTATTTCAGTTATTTCTGACTCTGTGACTATTTGGGGTTTTTGTGGCAAAGATACAGGAATAGTTTGCTATTTATTTCTCCAAATAATTTTAAAGATGAGGAAAGTGAGGCAGAGATGGTTACATGACTTGTTTAGGATCACATAATTACTGAGTATCTGAAGTCAGTTTTGAACTGAGGGAGATTTGTCTTCTTGACTTCAGTTCTGACACTCTTTCCACTATCTACCCCACTATAGGTATCTATAAAATCTAGCTGCCCCAAATGGCAATCTCATATAACAGAGAAAAATAAAATAAAATATTTCCAGAGTTGAAGAAACTGAATTTTAATCCTAGCTCTGTTTCTTTATTATCTGTGTGGTGTTGGTCAAGTCATTTAAATCTTTCACTCACTATATTGACATCCATAAGATGAAGGTACAATATTAAATTTGCTTTAAAGTTGCTTCAAGTTCTATACTATTCTGCTTGTAGATAGGATTTAAAAAGACTTTAGGGCACATCAAATTCATTTCTTAGGTTTCATTTAATTTTCCCCATGATGAACATTTAGTTCAAGGAGAAAAAGAAAACTCGTACCATTGTAATACATATGTGTGTGTGTGTGTGTGTGTGTGTGTGTGTGTATATATATATATATATATATATATATATATATATATATATATATATATATATATATATATATTCAGCAAAAACAAATCCTCACATTGGCTACAAATTTATCTCTTTCTACATGTTTTATCTATCACCTTTCTATTAGGAAGCAGAGGGATGCATGTGGCATTCTTGTTCATTGATCCCCCAGAAACACAGTTAGTTAGTCCTGATCAGGGTTTCGAAGTATTTCAGAGTTTTTCACTTTAATAATTTTATTGTTATAGTATAAATAGTTCTCTTGATTTTGCTCACTTATTTTTCAGCAGTTCATATGTCCTTCCAGATTTCTTTGAAAACATTTCTTTTGTCAATTGCATTGTAGGGGGCATAAGAATGTCTCAATATATTAATATGTAATAATTTGTACAGTGCAATTCTACAGCTGAGATACTCCTTTCAGTTCTACTGCTTTGCCACCAGAAAAAGAGCTGTTAGAAATATTTTTGTGTAAATATGGGTCCCTTTCTTTTTTCTTTATTCTATTTGGAATATAGAAACCCCAGTTAAATAATAGTGTATTGCTAGGTCAAAGAGAATTTATGTCTTAACAACTTTTTGCATTGTCCTCACTTTTTGTAGATGAGGTAGGAGAGTACCTCTCCCCCCACAAAAGATATTATTATTTATTATTATTATTATTATTATTATTTTAAAGAATTCCTACAGGCATCAGTTAGAAGGACTAAAATTAAAACTTGTTCCTGACCCCAAATCCAGTTATTTTTCCCATTGTGTGCATCCTAATAATGTTGAAACACTTCAGAGCTAGTACTAAGTAGCAATTTGTCAACTTCTTTATGAAGAATAAAAAATAAGATCAATAATATTTAGCTATAACTAATATTCATAGAGTACTATAAGAGTACAAGGTGCTTTATATGTGTTATCTAATTTGATTCTTATAACAATCTTGTGGGGTAGATATTATTATTATTCTCATTTCATAGATGGGAAAACTGAGGCTAAAAGAGTTAAAGTGATTTGCTTAGGGTCACACAGCAAGTAAGTCTGAAAAATGTGAACTTGGGTCATCCTGACTCTAAGACTAGCACTCTCTATACTAAGCTTCCTAATGATGATGATGTCCTATGTTAAGTAATGTTTTCATATGCAAGATGAGTTCATAACTATCATCTCATTTGACCTTTACAATAATCCTTTGAGGTATTATTCCATTTTGACAATGGAGAAATTAGAACACAGCTATATAATGACCTATCTAAATAGTAGCACAATTAGTTAGTGACAAAACTAAAACTAGAATCCAGGTGACTTGGCTCCCAGATCAAAACTCTTCATTATGCTACACTTCATCTGGAAGTAGATGGCCCTAAAGAACCATGGCCTGTTGCTATAATTCTCATGAGAAGAGCCAACATTTAAAATACTCAACTGTTAAAATAAACCTGTGATTTCACCAATGGGGATGTCTCATTTGATGATACATATCATAATGCATCCATATATGACCATCCTATGTCATTTTTGTCTATATTCACTCTATCAGGGATTGTCTTTTCCTCTACTTGTTATCATGAGGATAAGTAGAACACTTGGGCTTTCCATCAGTTATCATATGACCAACCCATTCTCCTTTATGACCATGAATATCTAGAGCCAGCACAATGAGCCAATATTAGGCTCAAGGCTTTAGAACTTGACATAGAAATACCCACTGCAGAACAATACCTGATGACCCTTTCTGTCAATGTTGCTAGCACTTCAATGAACCTTTAGAAGTTTAGAGTAGCTGATTTCTTACTGTCTGCTTAAAAGCCTATTACTTTCAAGAGCATAAGACTAGTCTGTACCTTCAGACAGGATCCTAGAAGGATGATGTCTGGCCTATAGTGAAAGTCAATTTAACAAAACCATTAATTTGAGTTTCTGCAAATAAACAATAGCTGTCAGTCACCATCAGAAGATACACAGATAGCACTTTGTAATCCAAATTGCAAAGTGCCCAAGAACACAACTGAATAAAAGAAAATAACTTTCTGTGGTTTTTAAAGTCTGTATTGTTTTAACTTTCGGGCCAGGATGGTTCATTTCAATGCAGTTTTCAGAAAACTAGATATTGGGTTGTGCCTGCCACATTTCATCAGTCATGCTGCATTAGGCTACATTAGGTGCTCCTATGAATTCTTTTGGTCTCAGATTTACTGCAAGATGAGGCACAAATCCATTTATGAACTCAGGCAAAGAGACCGTTAGGGACAGTCCCCTTTCACCAGATGCAAGAAGCATGTGCTTTTTCTCCCTCCCTCTTACCCTCTTAAGAATTTAAAAAAAAAAAAAAAAAAACCAAGTGAAAGTATAACCTAGAGGAATAAAAGAACTCAAAGACAGAAGGCTGATTTTGGAATTTTCATTGTTCAAGACTTCCAACTTTGATTCTAGGTAGCACTGCTTAAGTCAGGTTAAAAAAAGAAAAATCTCAGCACCAATTTATTATTCAAGAAAACTTTAGTTAGCTCACTTTAAATAGCTCTTGGATTTTAGTGTTTCTATGGGCTCCATGCTCATTGATGATCTAGCATAAATCTGGTCACGCTGTCAATGATTATTAAAAATAAAGCCTATTTGGTTGAAACTGTTAGGAAAAAGGGAACTCAAAATAAGATCCCTGAGAATGATTAAAATTAGCTCAAGAAAGAAGTAATTGAAAGTCTCTAAATACACTGCTGTCTTATCTATCTGCAACTAAGTTATCTGGAAGTCTCATTTAACTAGAACAGGGGTGAACTGAAAATGAAGTTTAAAAGGCCTTTGAATTATCTGAAATGACCACACAAAGTTTGTTCATGAGCACTCATGTAGTTTTCCATACTAAGATCTTCACTCAGAATTCATTTGGTTTTTGTATATCTCCACACCCTCTCCCTGGAAAGGCAAATCCTATAACAATAAAGAGGGCGGGGGAGAGAAAAATAAAAGGTAGCTCAGCAGAATAAACCAGAATATCAAATGAAATTGAGAATGTGGGCCTTGCTCCAAACCTGTAAATCTCCACCTTTTCAAAGAAGAGAGGAAAACAAACTTTTTCATTTCTTCTTTAGGATCAGACTTGGTCATTATAATTACCCTTTACCACTATATGCATAGTCTGATAAATGTGTCTATCTGAATTTCAAGTCAACTGCTGACTAGATGGTATATTAGAAGGAAAGAGAGAGGTTGCTCCAGGCACACTAGAGGCAATGAGAGATGGTGGACTGAACACTCTAAATCAATCTGTAGTGGAGTATTTTGTCCAATCTATTTTCTATGCCTGTTATTTTCTTCTTCCCCCTCTTTCACTCCCATTATTATCTGTCCAATCTCTCTCCCCTTTCAAAGTCTAATTCAAACACTGCCTCCACCAAGAAGTTTTCTCCAATTCCTCCACCATGTTCTCTTCTATCTCTGAATATGTATAGCAAACTATGCCTCCCTTATGTATTTATCATATTTGACTTTGTACTATAGTTAGCTTCATGTATATCTTATCTCTCCCAACACAACAAAAATTTGTTCATTTTTAAATCTTTTTCTATGCCGAGCCCAGTGACTTGCATGAGATGGACATTGAGATGAATTTCTGAATTGATACAAGAAGGACCAATGACATCATGGGTGATGTCTTGACTGAATGGATTGAATTTTAATAAGGTAGAATTGCATAATCATCAGCCTCCTCTTTCAGATGACTCAGTGGCAAGAAAAATAAAACAAGATGACTAGCAAAGGACTGAGTTGCAGTGGATGACTTTGATGTCTGATCATCTGCCATTTTGCTAGAAGAAGTTTTCACATTCTTGAGGTAAATACCTCCTTAATTCACTGACTGCTTTATGACCTATTGGTTACCCTCAGTTCAGCTCATCTGCCAGGATGGTTTAGTGGGGTATGGCTACTGCACATGCTACAGCTTCTTGGAGCTACAGGTGAGAGTTGAGTGTCAGATAGATACCAAAAGTGGATGGGCAAATCCAAAAAAAAGATTTAGCAAACCCTCATAGCAGAGGCATTAGTTTTCTTTGAACATCTCACATGCTCTGTATATTATATAGTATAGCAATTAATATTCTTAGCAATGATCAAACATTTTTAAGCACCTTTTATTCCCTGGTCATATAAAAGCATAAACCAAATAATCCCAATCCTCAAGAAATTTATATTTGGGGGGGGAGTCAAATTACATGTACACACATAAATATACTAAATCTTAGTTGTTATAGGGAATTAATAGGAGCTAGGGGGTAAGGAAAAGCTTCATGTTGTAGGTAGCATTTGAGATGATTCTTGAAGGAGCTTAGGGATTCTAATGAAGAGGTGAGGAGAAATTATATCCCTTCCAAGTATGAAGGATATTCTATGCAGACACAAAGACAAAATATGAATAACTGCACATGAGGAACAACGGCCATTTTCACTGCACCTAAGATTGAGGGAGTCAATGAAAATAACAATAAATCTTATTAGCCTAGTATTTTAAGTTTTATTAAAAAAAACTTTTTTCTGTAGCTAAATTATGAGGTAGATAGTTCAGATTGTATCATCCCTCATTTGATAAATTCTTAAGTATTAGAGAACAATGACTTGCATGGTCACAAGTTTAATTTTGTGGAGAATACTGTAAGGAACTAAATTCTATTATACATTTCATTAAAATTTCCATGAAAATGGTTTAATTTTTTTTAAATGTTGTAATATCAAGTTAAAGGAAAAACTCAATTAAGAAATGACGTGTTTTCATTCTACACTTAGCAACCATCAACAAAAATAAAATTCAAAATGAAAAAAATACATACAAAATTGTTATAATTACAAAATATTAATTTAGAAAATAATAGTGACAAATATTTTATTAGCTTCTATGTCCCATTCTGATCTCTTTTCATTCTGTGAAATTTTTTTTTCAGATTTTTTTGGTTGTTATCTTTTTTTTTTTTGGTACATTTAGCAATCACTGTGATTATTCTGATTTTTCTTTCTTCACACATCATTTCATGTTTTTCTATATTTCTTTTCATTCTTCATATTTGTCATTTCTTATGGCGCAGTAATATTCCATTATTTTCACATAACCATATAACACAATTTGTTCAGTCATTCTCTAATCATTGGACATAAGGACTGTTTCCTGTTCTTTGCTATTACTAATGTAACCCCAGAAGCAAAGCCCATTGGTGTGGGACTGTTGAAGAAAGGATTAAAAACTAATTTAGGACTAAAAATGCTAAAAATTTTCATAACAATGAATTACAGAAATAATACAATGTTCCAAAAATTATTTTAATTTTGTTTGTTAAATTAATCTTTTACTATTGCTTTTGTTAATTATTTATTCCATATCCCACATTTCTAGTAGATTACTTAATCTGATTTTAAAAGTTTGTTCTAATCTTTTAGTTATATACCCAATTCATTGAACTATTTTGTTTTTTCTTTTGTTGATGAAAGTACATAGAAGAAAATCAAATTATTTGTATTAATTTTTTAAAATTACAATATATGATGGAGAAGAAAGGATGTTATTAAAATTGTTTTACCCTATATTATACCAACAAAACTAAAATTTTAAATGAAAGATATGGATATTTTCAAAAATATGAAGTACATAGATTAAGAGAATAGGAAATAAATAATTTAAACAACTCCATTTCAGTAAAAAACAAAAGTTGAACAGCCATAAATAAACTCTCTAAGGAAAGGGGGGAAAAACAAGACTAATTCTATCCATTATTCAAAGAGTAATCAATTCCAATATTACAAAAAAATTTTAAGAAACAGAAGGGATCCTAATAAATTATTTCTGTGATGGAAATGTTATTTTGATATATGAAGCAGGAAGAAGCAAAAAAGAGAAAGAAAACTATAGACCAACATCCCTAATTAACATTTATTCCAATATTTAGAATAAAGTAGTAGTAAAAATGACTATTTCATTCTTCCTTGGCCAGATCACATCTGAATGTTATGTTTGGTTCTGGGAGCTATGTTTTAGGATGGATGGACATTGAAAACTGGAGTACATTCAAAGGAGTGTTACTAAGGATTGTTGAGAGGCCTAAAGGTGATTCTATTGAAAGTTTGTTTGAAGAAACTAAAGATACTTAGTTTGGAAAAGAGATAGTTGGGAGATTTAAGGAACATAATAATTGTTTTCAAATGTTTTAAGAATTATTAGACTATTCAGTAATAATGAACTGAACCAGTTACGCCCAGTGAAATACCCCTATTTTTGTCCGCCTGAATTTTTTATTTCCTTCACAAGCTAATTGTACACTATTTCAAAGTCTGATTCTTTTTGTACAGCAAAATAACTGTTTGGACATGTATACATATATTGTATTTAATTTATACTTTAACATATGTAACATGTATTGATCAACCTGCCATCTGGGGAGGGGGGTGGGAGGAAGGAAGGGAAAAATTGGAACAAAAGGCTTGGCAATTGTCAGTGCTGAAAAATTATTCATGCATATATCTGGTAAATAAAAAGCTATTATAATAATAAAAAATAATTATTAGACTATTGCTTGGAAGAGTGATAGAGCTTGTTTTATTTAATCCCAAAGGGGAGAATGAGGATAGAGAAATAAAATGGGAAAACAAGTAAATTTAGTTTTGAGTTTAAGGAAAAACTTCTTAAAAATTAAAACTATTAAAAAGTATCATGGGCTACGTTAGGAAGTAGGATGATTAATTGCCCATCGGGAGAGATCCTTAGGTAGAGACTGGATGAGCACTTGTTGAGTATATTATTAATGGGATGGAAGGGTTCAGCTTCAGGTCAGATCATACATTATTTGAGGTAACTTCTAACTGGGATCACAGTACTGTAGCTGAGAGTTTGCCACTGTACTGTTCTCTACCTTTGTAAGAATGAATATTCTTTTATCTTTGTAAGTAATAATTTTTGGTGTTAATAGAAGAAGAAACACCCTATGGTTGTTTTAAGTGGATCATGTAGATAAAATTGGTACATGGTTTTAGCTTTTAAATATTTATGAAAATGAAATCAATTATGGATGATAAATCCATGCCCTAAGACAGTACATGGGTATCAAAAATATTCAATATATGAGTTGGAAGAAAATAAGGAAGTAAGCAATTATTTCTTAAGTTCTTATTATATACCAGGCATTGTGCTAAAAACTTTACAACTAGTATTTCATTTGGTCCTCATAACAACTTTGAGAGATGAATGCTATTATTACCACCATTTGTAGTTGAGAAAACTGAGGCTTGAGTGACTTGATCTTGGTCATTTGTAAGTCATAAGTTGGTCATAAGTAAGTGATTGGGAATTTGAACTTAGTTCTTTCTGCCTATAGGTCCAGAACTCTATCAAGTCTGCTACTTTGCTATCTAGTGCAGTTCATTAAAGTGTTGACTTTGTGATACAATTTTTTGAACATTTCTTTTTCAACGGTGACTTTAGCGTGGTACCAATATAACAGAAAATCAATTCCCTTGTTTGTCAATGGTACATTAGGGATAAATTTAAATCCATATGGAAGGAATAGTCAATAGTGAAGGATTAGAAGGATGACCACTTAAAGAAAAGAAAAAAAGAGGAAAAGATGGTGATTATTGATCAATTTCACATTAGCATTTTTCAAAACTCCAGTTTGATTTCTCTAAACCAGGGATCTATGGAGTGAGGCAGTGATCTATGTCAGGGTTTCTTAAACTTTTTCTACTTGTGACCCCTTTTCATTTTTATGTGGCCTCAGATATATATATAGGTACATAAAGTAGGAATACAAATCAAACATTTACTGAAAATAAATTATAAAAAATTATTTTAAAATAATTCTTTGGTCTAATATAATCTTATTGTTTATTAAAGACAAAAGCAAATTTGTATACTGAAATGGATCAAATTTATTTTTACATAAAGAATTAAATGTTGATGCAATATTTTACTATTGTCAAATTTTTTGTCACCCCCTGCATTCAGTTATGTGATCCCCTTTGGGGTTGTGATCCACAGTTTAAGAAACATTTACTTATGTGACTGTCTGGTCCCATGTACTATGTAGCTTCAGAATGTCATAATCCAAGTAATTCATTCCAACAGTCATCTATTTTGTTTTGAAATTTAAAAAAATATCTTAATGGTTGACAGTCAATCTCTTGGCACAAGTGGAAACTACTGGCCCCATGTTATCATGAAGGAATACTCATCCATTGAAAAAGATGGCATCCAAATATAGTTCAATTCAGATAAAGTTGACTAGTGAAGATTTAGTAAGCTATGTTTATACTGAATTTTAACAGCTTTATATTCAAATTATGTTTAAAATTAACATGCTAATATTATCGTGCTAGTTATTGTTTTCCTGGGACATGTTCTGTTTCTCATGAATTAGGGTGAGTATATATGGCAATAGTGCCTCTCCTTATCTAGCCCAGATTATCAGCCATAATCCTGTTCTTACTTTAAGAAGTAACTGAAGTAAAATTTATAAAGAATGGACTCAAATTTATAAGAATTCAAGCCATTCTCCAATTGATAAATGGCCAAAGGATATGAGCAGACAATTTTTCAGATAAAGAAATTGAAACCATTTCTAGTCATATGAGGTGATCTAAATCACTATTGATCAAAGAAATACAAATTAAAATAACTCTGAGACACCACTACATACCTCTCAGATTGGCTAAGATGACAGGAAAAGATGATAATGAATGTTGGAAGGGATATGGGAAAACTGGGACACTGATACATTGTTGTTGGAACTGGGAATGGATCAACCATTCTGGAGAGCAATTTGGAATTATGCTCAAAAAGTTATCAAACTGTGCATATCCTTTGACCCAGCAATGTTATTATTGGGCTTATATCTCAAAAAGATCTTATATGAGGGAAAGGGACCCTCATGTGCAAAAATGTTTGTGGTAACCCTCTTTGTAGTGGCAAAAAACTGGAAACTGAGTGGATGCCCATCATTTGGAGGATGGCCTAATAAGTTTGATATATGAATGTTATGGAATATTATTGTTCTGTAAGAAATGACCAGCAGGATGATTTCTTTCATAAAGGCCTGGAGAGACTTACAAGAACTGATGCTGAGTGAAGTGAACAGAACTAGGAGATCATTTTGCACAGCAACAACAAGACTATATGATGATCAATTCTGATGGATGTAGCTCTTAGCAATGAGATGATTCAGGCCAGTTCCAATGATCTTGTAATAAAGAGAGCCATATACACGCAGAGACAGAGCTGAGTGTGAATTACAACATAACATTCTCACTCTTTTGTTGTGGTTTGCTTGCATTTTGTTTTCTTTCTCATTTTTTTTCCTTTCTGATCTGATTTTTCTTGTGTAGCAAGAGAATTGTATAAATATGTTTACACATATTGCATTTAACATATAGTTTACATGTATAACATATTGGATTGCTGGCCATCTAGAGGAGGGGGTGGGGAGAAGTAGGGAAAAATCTGTAACACAGGGCTATGCAAGGGTCAATTTTGAAAAATTATCCATGCACTTGTTTTAAAAATAAAAAGCTTTGAAAATAAACAAATAAAGTCACCACTTAAATATATATAAAAAAGAAGTAACTGGAGTAATAAGTTTCTAGGTATGAGTTGAAAACAAATTTGTGTTTTTTCAACCAATTACTTTACTCATTAACTTGGCAAGGTCAATATGTGGTGACTATTGATGCTGATACTCAGTTATTGATGTTTTCCAATTATATAGTGGGGTGTCCCAAATGGGTCTTTGAATCATTTGCTCAAGAAAAACAATGATTCTTTAGTCTAATAAGTAGAAAAGAGTAGAAGTCAAATACTTGGACATATGTGTATTTTCTACAAGATATTCAAGTATAAGGATGAGTCATTCCTAAGGATCTTTCTGTGACTTTTGGCTTAGGAACTAAGAAATTATATTTCTCTATTAGTTGACATCCTCAGTTTTTCTTTTAAAAATTATGTATTTTACTATTACAGATTTATAGAACATTCCTACTTTGTAAGAAATCTCTTATAGTTAAGTAAAGCAGTTAAATAAAAATAATAATATAGTGACTTAAAGTGTATGTAACATTTCTTATCCATATCATACCTGCATATCTAAAAAAATTTATTTTCTCTCCCTCCTAATTCCATCCCACTAAGAAAAAAACAAATTTCTTAAACAAATAAATCATCAAGCAAAACAAGTTTTCTATCTATGTAAATACTGTATATAATGTGTACATGCATGTTATATGTATATATCTTATATGTTTATATACATATCCATATGTATATTATATTATTACATGTGTGAGTATAAATGTGTATGATATATATGTATATGTATATATATTTATTATATAGTATTGTTCTGTACCCTAAATTAATCATATCTGTCCTGTTTCTAATATGTTTTTTATCATTAGTCCTTTGGAATTTTGAATGGTCATTGTATTGATTATAGTACTTATTGCAATCAAAGCTTTTTCTATAGTGCTGGTGTTATTATATACAATAATAACATTTGCTCTATTTTAAAAAGCGTCAATATCTTTTAATTTCTACACTTATCATTTCTAACTGAATGGGGTCACTCTTAAAGAAAAACAGTTAAATAAGATGATTAAAAAAAAAAAAAAACAATTTCTGATAGTATATGGTGGCATCCTACTCCCAAGGCTTACCTTTCCTTTTCCTTTCTGTTGAGAGAATAAAAGTCATCTTCATGACCTGTTATCTAGAACCATAGAACCACTGAGCTGAGTTTGGCTACCAAATGATGTTGCATTAACATTATTGTGGTTGCATATGTTGTTTTGTGACTCTACTAATTTCCTTCTATGTCAATTTATGTACATCTTCCTTTGACATTTATTTTGCTTGACTGTACATATTTGTTACAGGATCTTTTTTTCTTTATTTTTAGTGGAGGCTTATGATAGGATAAGTAGGGAAAGAATAAGGGAACAATATTTTAATGCATTATTGTTGGAGTTGTGAATTAATTAAAATATTAAGAACAATTTGGAACTACACCATAAAGAGTATAAAGCTGTGCATACCCTTTTATCCAAAAATATCACTGTTAGGTCTGTATCCCAGAGAGACCAAAGTAAATGGAAAAGGAACTATTTGTACAAATATATTTATAGCAATTCTTTCTGTGGTGACAAAAAATTGAAAAATCAAGAAAATGCCCATCAATTTGGGAATGGCTGAACAAAATGAGGTATGTTATTTTCATGGAATACTACTATTCTGTTTTTTTAAAATGATAAACAGGATGTTTTCAGAAAAACCTAGAAAGACATAAATGAATTCACGCAAACTAAAGACAACTGGACCAGGTACGACATTGTACACAGTAATAGCATTATTGTAATGATGATTAATTGTGAAAGATTTTACTGTGATCAAGACAACAATCCAAGACAGTTGCAAAAAACTCATGTTTCAAAATGCTATCCACCTTCAGAGAGAGAACTGATGAACTCTGAATGCAGATGAAGCATACTTTTTTTTTAACCTTAAAAAAGTGGGTCATTGAGACTTTTTAAATGTAGAGAACAGAAGAAAATCCACACAGAAGCACAGAGGACAGCTTTGAAAGCTACAAGTTGAACTTACTATATATTTTAAAAGAAAAACAAGCATATACATAATAGAGATCTACATTTTATATAGAATCTTCTTGACTCTTTTGTGTATATGGAAATGTTTCTTTTATATAGTGCTTCAGTATAGAAATTTTAAAATCTTTTTATGTTACTTTGAATTCCTTATATTAATAATTCCTTATGGCATGATAGTATTCCTTTGCCACAATTTGTTCATGCACCTATTGGTGTGCACCTTCTCCCTCCCTCCTGCCCTCTACCTAACTTTTGTTTGCAACCACAAAAGTTACTATGAATATTTTTACTATATGAAACATATCTATCTGGCTTTCATCTCCTTGGGGTATGTGCTTGGTAGCAAAAACATTGAGTGAAAAGGTATGAACAATTCAGTGATCTTTTAAAAAAATTTAAAAATATCAATTCCAAGTTATTTTCCAGAAAGTTTTAAGCAATTCACAGCTCTCTAGAAATAATGTATTAATTAACCACCTTTTCACAGAACCTTCTTCAATGACTAGCCTTTTAATCTTTAATCTTTCTAATTCTAATCTTTTGTGATCTCTGTAAATTTGATGGCTGTTAGTTGAAATCTGAGCTGTTTTAATTTGCATTTCTCTTTTTATCAATGATTTGAAGCATTTTCCATATGGTTGCTGATGGTTTGTTTACCTTTCCTCTTTAGAAAACTTCACATCCTTTGACTTCTCATCTCTTGGGAAGTGGCTCTTGCAAAAATTCCCCATATATCTTAGATAGCATTTTTTTACCAGAGATATTTGATGCAAAGATTTTAATCATTTGACCTAGTTTCTTTTTTATTGTAGTCAAATTAAATCAAATAAATTTATATTAATCAAGTGCTTACTGTATGCCAGGAACTATACATACAGTGAAATGAAAAAAAGGCAAAAATAGTTTATACTCTCAAGAAACCATATTATTGTAATTACATATATTGTCTTGTGGAGAAAGAATATATAAACAACTGATTATATAGGAGATATATAAAGATTAAACTGGAGAAAATATCAGAGGGAAAGTTTAACACTGGGTTGTGAGGATTAGGATGTGGAAAAAGTTTTTTTACAGGAAGTAAGTTTTGAACTAAGTTTTAAGGAAGCGGGGGAAGCCACAAGGTAGAATTTAGAAGGGAAAACATTCTAGACATTAAAGACAACCAATGAAAAAATCATGGACTTTGGAGATGAACTGTTAATTAATAATTATGCTATGTTGTTTCACTCTCTGTTCCCACAGTTCTCTCTCTGAGTGTAGATGGCTCTCTTCTTCACTGAACAAGTGGAACTGGTTTTAATCATCTCATTGTTGAATTGAGTCACGTCCATCAGAATTGTCACATATTCTTGTTGTTGCCATGTATAATGATCTCCTGGTTCTGCTCATTTCACTGAGCATCAGTTCATGTAAGTCTCTCCAAACCTTTCTGTATCCATCCTGCTGCTCATTTTCTTTTATTAATTTTATAATTATAACATTTTTGACAGTACATATGCATAGGTAATTTTTTACAACATTATCCCTTGTACTCCCTTCTGTTCTGAATTTGTCCCCTCCTTCCCTCTGCCCCTCCCCTAGATGGCAGGCATTCCTATACATATTAAATGTGTTATAGTATATCCTAGGTACAATATAAATGTGCAGAACCGAATTTTGTTGTTGTTGTTGTTGCAAAGGAAGAATTGGATTTTGAAGGTAAAAATAATCTTGGGGGAAAAAACAAAAAATACTAATAGTTTACACTCTTTTCCCAGTGTTCCTTTTCTGGGTGTAGCTGATTCTATCATCATTGATCAATTGGAATTGGATTTGTTCTTCTCTATGTTGAAGATATCCACTTCCATCAGTATACATCCTCATACAGTATCATTGTTGAAGTGTATAATGATCTCCTAGTTCTGCTTGTTTCACTTAGCATCAGTTGATGTAAATTTCTCCAAGCCTCTCTGTATTCATCCTGTTGGTCATTTCTTACAGAATAATAATATTCAATAATACCGTGAATTACTTAGGCATTCTCCAGTTGATGGGCATCCACTCAGTTTCCAATTCCTTGCCACTACAAAGAGGGCTGCCACAAATATGTTTACCCATGTGTGTCCCTTTCCCTTTTTTAAGATCTCTTTGGGATATAGTTACAGTAGAAACACTGCTGGATCAAAGGGTATGCACAGTTTGATAACTTTTTGAGCATAGTTCCAAACTGCTCTACAGAATGGTTGGATCCGTTCACAGTACCACCAACAATGTATCAGTATCTATTTTCCAACATACCTTCCAACATTGGTCATTATTGTTTCCTATCATTTTATCCAATCTGACAGGTGTGTAGTGGTATCTCAGAGTTGCCCTAATTTGCATTTCTCTGATCAATAGTGATTTGGAGCACCTTTTCATGTGACTACAAATAGTTTCAATTTCTTCATCTGAAAATTGTCTATTCATATCCTTTGACCATTTATCAATTAGAAAATGGCATGAACTATTATAAATTTGAGGCAATTCTCTAAATATTTTAGAAATGAGGCCTTTATCAGATCCTTTGGATGAAAAAAATGGTTTCCCAATTTATTGCTTCCCTTCTAATCTTGTCTGCATTAGTTTTGTTTGTACAAAAACTTTTTAACAATATAATTAAAAATATCTATTTTGTAATCAATTATGATCTCTGGTTCTCCTTTGGTCACAAATTCCTACTTCCTTCACAAATCTGAGAGATAAACTATCTGATATTTTAAAAATTTGCTTATAATATTATTTTTTATGTCTAGATCATGAAAATATTTCAACCTTATCTTGATATACAGTATTAGGTATGGGTCTATGCCCACCTTCTGCCATACTGGTTTCCAATTTTCCCAGTCAAATAGTGAATTCTTATTTTAAAAACTGGATTCTTTGGGTTTGTCAAATACTAGATTGCTATAGGCATTGACTATTTTGTTCTAACTATTCCATTGATCAACTTCTCTATTTCTTATCCAGTACCAAATAATTTTGATGACCACTGCTTTGTAATATAGTTTTAGATTTGGTACAGCTAGGTGGCTTCATTTGCTTTTCTCTTCATCAATTCCTTTGAAATTCTTGACCTTTAATTCTTCCAGATGAATTTTGTTGTTATTTTTTCTAGGTCAGTAATATAGTTTCTTGGAAGTTTGATTGGTATAACACTAAATAAATAGATTTGTTTAGGGAGTATTGTCATCTATATTATATTCACTCGAACTATCCAAGAGCACTTGATATTTTTTCAGTTGCTTAGATCTTACTTTATTTGTGTGGAAAGTGTTTTGTAGTTTTGCTTATATAGTTCCTGACTTTCCCTTGGCAGAGCGATTCCCAAATATTTTATACTATTGACAATTATTTTAAATGGAATTTCTCTTTGTATCTCTTGCTGTTGGATTTTTGTTAGTGATGTATTAGAATGCTGATGATTTATGTAAATTTATTTTGTATCCTGTAACTTTGCTAAAGTTGTGGATTGCTTCTAATAGTTTTTTAGTTGATTTCCTAGGGTTCTCTAAGTATACCATCATATCATCTGCATAGAGTGATAATTTGGTTTCCTCATTATCTACTCTAATTCCTTTAATCTCCTTTTTTTCTCTTATTGACAAAGCTAGCATTTCTAATACAATACTGAATAGTAATGGTTATAGTGGGCAAATTTGTTTCACCTTTGATCTTATTGGAAATGATTCCAGTTTATCCCCATTCCATATGATGCTTGCTGATGGTTTTAAATATATGCTACTGACTATTTTAAGGAAAAGTCCATTTATTCCTATACTTTCTAGTGTTTTAATAGGAATGAGTGTTGATTTTATCAAATGCTTTTTCTGCATCTACTGAGATAATCATATAGTTTTTGTTAATTTGGTTATTGATATAGTCAATTATGCTAATAGTTTTCCTAACATAACCAACCCTATATTTCTGGTATAAATCCTACTTAGTCATGGTGTTTTATCCTGGGAATAATTTTCTGTAATCTCTTTCCTAATAGTTTATTTAAGATTTTTGCATCAATATTCATTAGGGAGATTGGTCTATAATTTTTTTCTCTGTTTTCAACCTACCTGATTTAGGCATCAGCACCCTGTCTGTGTCATAAAAGGAATTTGGTAGAGGTCCTTCTTTCTCTATTTCTTCAAATAGTTTATATAGTATTGGAGTTAATTTTTCTTTAAATGTTTGGTAGAATTTACATATAAATCCATCTAGTCCTAGGGATTTTTTCTTGGGGAGTTGATTAATAGCTTGTTTTATTTCTTTTTCTGAAATGGGACTATTTAAGTAATTCCTCTTCTGTTAATCTGGGCAATCTATATTTTTGTAGGTATTCCTCCGTTTCTCTTAGGTTATCAATTTTATTGGCATAAAGTTGGGCAAAATAACTGCTAATTATTTCTCTAATTTCTTCTTCATTGGTGGATAATTCTTGCTTTTCATTTTTTGAGATTAACAATTTTATTTTCCTCTTTCCTTTTTCTAATCAAATTAACTAAAGGTTTTATCTATTTTGTTTTTTTTTTCATAAAAACAACTCTTAGTTTTATTTAATAATTCAATAGTTTTTTTGTTTGTTTTTTAGTTTTAATTTTATTGATCTCTCCTTTTATTTTTAGAATTTCAAGTTTGGTATTTGATTGAGGGGTTTTAATTTGTTCTTTTTCTAGCTTTTTTACTTGCAATTTCAATTCACTGATTTCTCTTTCTCTATTTTATGCACGTAAGCATCTAGAGATAAAACTCCCCTTTATTACTGCTTTGGCTGCATCCCACAAAATTTGGTATGCTGTGTCATTATTGCCATTCTCTTGGATGAAATTATTAATTGTGTCTAAGATTTGCTGTTTCACCCATTCATTCTTTAGGATGAGATTATATAGTTTCCAGTGACTTTTTGGTCTATTTTCCCCTGGCCTTTTATTGAATGTAAAGTTGTTTGCATTGTGATCTGAAACAAATGCATTTATTATCTCTGCCTTTCTGCATTTGATTTTGAGGTCTTTATGTCCTAATACATGGTCAATTTTTATATAGGTTCCATGAACTGCAGAGAAGAAAGTGTACTCCTTTCTGTCTACATTCAATTTTCTCCAAAGATCTATCATATCTAGCTTTTATAGGATTCTATTTATCTCTTTAACTTCTTTCTTATTTATTTTGTGGTTTGATTTCTCAAGTTCTGACAGAGCAAGGTTGAGATCTCTTACTATTTGCTGTCTATTTCTTCTTGCAATGCTCTTAATTTCTCCTTTAGGAATTTAGCTGCTTCACCACTTGGTGCATATGTGTTTAATATTGATATTGCTTCATTATCTATGGTACCCTTTAGCAAGTTATACTTTCCTTCCTTATCTCTCTTAATTAGATCAAGTTTTGCTTTTGCTTGATCTGAGATCAGGATGGCTACCCCTGGTTTTATTTTTTTACTTCACCTGAAGGATAATAGCTTCTGCTCCAGCCTTTTATCTTTATTTAGTATGTCCCACTCTGCTTTAAATGTGTTTCTTGTAAACAACTTATTTTAGGATTCTGACTTTTAATCCAGTCTTCTATCTGTTTACACTTTATGGGAAATTTCACCCCATTTACATTTACAGTTAAAACTACTAATTCTGTATTTCCTGCCATTAACCCCAAATTATACTTTTCTCTTTCATTTTCCCCTTTCCTTCCTCCTCAGTATTTTACTTATGAGCACTACTTGCCTCAAGCAGTCTTCCCCCTTTTGATACCCTCCCCCTTTCTTGCACTCTTCCACAATTATTTGTTTTCCCTTCTATTTAGCTTACCCCTTCACTTTTCTCCTTTCCCCTCCCACTTTTCTATAAGGTGAGAGAAGTTTCTCAGTGAAACCAAATATATCTAATATTCTTTCTTTGAACCAAATATGATGAGAGTAAGATTCAATTCACACAATATTCATCACTCTCCCTTCTTTCCCTTAATTATAATAAGGTTTCTTTGCCTCCTCCTGAGATGCAATTTCCCTCATTTTACCTCCACTTTCCCCTTTTTTTCTGTTACAATCCCCTTTCCACCTCTAGTTCCTTTTTTATATTATAACAATAAAATCAGATTATACATGTACTTTCTATGTATACCCATAACAGAAATACAGTTCTCATATGCTTCTCTTGAGTTCTATATTTGGAGGTCAAATTTTTTAGCTTTGGTCTTTTCATCAAAAATAAATGGAATTCACCAGTTTCATTGAATGTCTATCTTCTTCCCTGGAAAAAAAAATGCTCAGTTTTATAGGGTAATTTATTCTTGGCTGCATTCCAAGTTCCTCCACCTTTCAGAATATCAGATTCCAAGCCCTTCAATCCTTTAAAGTGGGAGCTGCTAGATCATGAGTAATCCTTATTGTGGCTCCTTGGCATTTGAATTGTTTCTTTCTGGCTGCTCTCTCACCTCATTAAAAGGGGGGAGAGGAAAAGGAAAAAGGAAAAGGAGAATAAGGGAAGGGTACAAGAAAAGAGAAGGGATTTGGAAGGAGGGGAGAGGGATACTAAAAAGGGAGGGCTGCGCGTCACAAGTGGGGTCCATAAATTAAATATTGGGGAAGGGGTTAAGGGGGGGTCAAGGGAATAAAGCATAATCTGGGGATAATATGATGGCAGGAAATACAAAATTAGTAATTTTAACTGTAAATGTGAATGGGATGAACTCTCTCATCAAAGGGAGATGGATAGCAGACTGGATCAAAAGTCAGAACCCTACAATATGTTGTTTACAGGAAACACAATTAAAGTAGGGAGATACATACAAAGTGAAGGTAAAAGGTTGGAGCAGAATCTATTATGCTTCAGGTAAAGCCAAAAAAGTAGGGGTAGCCCTCCTTATTTCAGATCAAGCAAAAGCAGAAGTTGATCTAATTAAAAGAGATAAGGAAGGAAACTATAACCTGCTAAAAGGTAGCATAAACAATGAAGCCATATCAATACTAAACATATATGCACCAAGTGGTATAGCATCTAACTTTCTAAAGGAAAAGTTAACAGAGTTGCAAGAAGAAATAGACAATAAAACTATAATAGTGGGAGATCTCAACCTTGCACTCTCAGATTTAGACAAATCAAACCATAAAACAAATAAGAAAGAAATTTTAAAAAGTAAATAGAACATTAGAAAAACTAGGTATGATAGAGAAAACTTTGGAGAAAACTTAATGGTGATAGAAAGGAATATACTTTCTTCTTAGCAGTCCATGGAACTTATACAAGAATTGACCATATATTAGGACATAAAGATCTCAAAATTAAATACAGGAAGGAAGAAATAATAAATGCCTTTTTCTCAGATCACAATGCAATAAAAACTACATTCAATAAGAAGTTAGGGGTAAATAGACCAAAAAGTAATTGGAAACTGAATAATCTCATCTTAAAGAATGACTGGGTGAAACAGCAAATTATAGAAACAATTGATAATTTCACCCAAGATAATGACAATGATGAGACATCATACCAAAATCTGTGGGATGCAGCTAAAGTGGTAATAAGGGGAAATTTTATATCTTTAGAGGCTTATTTGAACAAAATATAGAAAGAGAAGATTAATGAATTGGTCCTGCAACTTAAAAAGCTAGAAAAAAGACCAAATTAAAACCCCCCCAACCAAAAATCAAACTTAAAATACAAAAATTAAAAGGAGAAATCAGTAATATTGAAAGTAAAAAACTATTGAATTAATAAATAAAACTAAGAGTTGGTTTTATGAAAATGCCAATAAAATAGATAAACCTTTGGTAAATCTGATCAGAAAAAGGAAAGAGGAAATCAAATTGTTAGTCTTACAAATGAAATGGGGGATCTCTCCAACAATGAAGAGGAAATTAGAGAAATAATCAGGAATTACTTTACCTAACTTTATTCCAATAAATTTGATAACTTAAGTGAAATGGATGACTTCCTCCAAAAATATAGGCTTCCTAGATTAACAGAGGAGGAGATAAATTGCTTAAATAGTCCCATTTCAGAAAAAGAAATAGAACAAGCTATTAATCAACTCCCCAGGAAAAAATCCCCAGGACCAGATGGATTTACATGTGAATTCTACCAACATTTAAAGAACAATTAGCCCCAATGTTATATAAAATATTTGAAAAAATAGGGGATGAAAGAGTCCTACCAAACTCCTTTTATGACATAGACATGGTACTGATACCTAAACCAGGTAGATCGAAAACTGAGAAAGAACTCCTTTTATGACACAGACATGGTACTGATACCTAAACCAGGTAGATCAAAAATTGAGAAAGAAAACTATAGACCAATTTCCTTAATGAATATTGATGCTAAAATCTTAACTAAGATATTAGCAAAAAGATTTCAGAAAATCATCCCCAGGATAATATACTATGATCAAGTAGGAATGCAGGGCTGGTTTAATATTAGGAAAACTATTAGTATAATTGACCATATTAATAATCAAATTAATAAAAACCATATGATCATCTTAATAGATGCAGAAAAAGCATTTGATAAAATCCAACATCCATTCCTACTAAAAACGCTTGAGAGTATAGGAATAAATGGACTATTCCTTAGAATAATCAGGAGCATATATTTACGACTGTCAGTAAGCATAATATGCAATGGAGATAAACTGGAACCTTTCCCAGTAAGATCAGGAGTGAAACAAGGTTGCCCACTATCACCATTACTATTCAATATTGTACTAGAAACACTAGCTTCGGCAATAAGAGCCGAGAAAGTGATTCAAGGAATTAGAGTAGGAAATGAGGAAATCAAACTATCACTCTTTGCAGATGACATGATGGTATGCTTAGAGAACCCCAAAGACTCTGCTAAAAAGCTATTAGAAATAATTCAGAATTTTAGCAAAGTTGCAGGATACAAAATAAATCCACATAAATCCTCAGCATTTTTATATATCACTAACAAAATGCAACAGCAAGAGATACAAAGAGAAATCCCATTCCAAACAAATGTTGAGAGTATAAAATATTTGGGAATCCATCTACCAAAGAAAAGTCAGGAATTATATGAGCAAAATTATGAAACACTTGCCACAAAAATAAAGTCAAATTTAAATAATTGGAAAGACATTCAGTGCTCTTGGCTAGAAACTGGAAGATGAATGGATGTCCATCAATTGGAGAATGGTTGGGTAAATTATGGTATATGAAGGTTATGGAATATTATTGCTCTGTAAGAAATGACCAGCAGGACAAATACAGAGAGGTTTGGAAAGACTTACATCAACTGATACTGAATGATATGAATAGAACCAGAAGATCGCTGTACACTTCAATGCTGTGTGAAGATGTATTCTGATGGAAGTGGATATCTTCAACATAAAGAAGATCCAACTCACTTCCAGTTGATCAATGATGGACAGAAACAACTATACCAGAAAAGGAACACTGGGAAGTGAATGTCAATACCCAGGTTACTTATACCTTCGGAATCTAATACTTAACGTGCAACAAGAAAATTGGATTTACACACATATATTGTATCCAGGTTATATTGTAACACATGTAAAATGTATGGGATTGCCTGTCATCTAGGGGAGGGAATAGAGGGAGGGAAGGGATAATTTGTAAAAAATGAATACAAGGGATAATGTTATAAAAAAAGTTACTCATGCATATATACTGTCAAAAAATTTATAATTATAAAATTTAAAAAATGAATTAAAAAAAATAAATAAAATGTTAAGGTCTGCTTTTAGGGCAGGGAAGGTTTTCCAAGCTTCCTCTACAAGCAGGAACTTTCTCTTTAAGCAGTGCTGGGTCAGTGCTGACTCACATCCTGTGGTAGATGGGCTTGGCAAGGTCCCCTGAGATTCTGACATTTCAGGGTTCACTATTGACCTTTTGTGTTTGTGTTGGATGTTTTATAACTTCTCTGCTGATCTATTGGCTTGCAACCAAGGCAGAGTGGCCAGCATTGCTGTAGATTCCTGTAGATTCCTCCCTGAAGATTCTCCACCACGTGGAGTCTGCACCAGCCCAGGACTCTATGCTGTCTGCCCTGGCATCTGTGCTCAGCCTGCTTGTGCTTGGCTGTCTCCCTCCCATTTCCAATTGAAACAGACCTTTTCTGGTGATCTTTGAAATTATCTTTGGCTGGCAATTTGTTGTACTTCCAACATTTGTGGATTCTGCCAGTCCAGAGCTAAATCAGAGGCTGAATTTGCTAATTAATAGGAGGTCAGAAAGAAACGTGTGTCCTTGCCACTATCTTGGCTCCATCCCCCTGTTTACAACTTATAATTAAATCTATTTTAGCCCTAATTATGTCTGAGATGCGGATTGCTCTGCCTGCATTTTTTGTATCAGATGAAGAATAATAAATTCTATTCCATACTAGTAGAAACCTTACCTTAACATCCCTGTCTCAGAATTAGATAAAACTGTCCACAAAAATAAATGTGAAAGTTAAGGAGCTGAATGGAATCTTGTAAAACTTAGATATGTATGATAGATATCTGGAGAAAATTGAATGAGAATAGAAAGTCACACACCTTTTACAGTGGTACATGGCACCTAGCCAAAAAGTAAACATGTATTAGGGCATAAAAACCTCATAATCAAATGCAAAAAGGTAGAAATATTAAATTCATCCCTTTCAGATCACATAATAACAAAAATCACATGTAATGATGAGCCATAGAAGGATAGACTAAAAGCTAATAGGAAATCAGATGATCTATCTTAAACAATGGGTGGGTCAAACAACAAATCATAGAAATAATCAATAAGATCAATAAATTGAGTCCAAACTAAAAAAACCTATGAAAAGAACGAATTCAAATCCCCAATTAAATACTAAATTAGAAATACTGAAAATAAAAGAAATTAATAAAATTGAAAGTAAAAAACCTACTTAACTAATAAATAAAACTGAGTTGGTTTTATGAAAAAGAATATAAAATTGATAAATTGTTGGTTAATTTGATTAGAAAAATAAGAAAACCAGATTACCAGTATAAAAAATGAGCCACCTATGAAGAAATTAAAGCAATAATTAAGAGTTATGCTAACAAATCCAAAAATATATTTACAAATATTTACAAAATTATAAACTGCCCAGATTAATAGAGAAGAAAATAAAATATTTTTAGAAAAAGAAATTGAACAAACTATAAGTGAACTCCCCAAGAAAAAAATCTCTAGGGCCATATAGATTTACAAATGATTTCTATCAAACCTTTAAAGAACAATTTATTACAAAACTAAATAAAGTATTTGGAGAAATAGACAAAGAGGGATTCCTGCCAAATTCCATTTTTGCTATAAATATGGTGCTGATAGCTAAGCCAGGAAATAGAGAAAGAACAGTATAGACTAATTTCCTTAATGAATATTAATGCAAAAACTTTAAATAAAATGTTAGTAAAGAGATTATAGCAGTTTATTACCAGGATAATACATGATGATCAAGTGGGAGTTATACCAGGATTGTGGGGATCGTTCAATATTAAGAAAAGTATCAGCATAATTGACAATATCAGTAACAAAACTAACAGAAAATGTGATTTTTTTTAGATGCAGAAAAAGCTTTTGACAAAACATAGCATATATTTATATTAAGAATACTAGAAAACACAAGAATAAATGAAGTTTTCCTTTAAAATAATAAACAACTCCTATCTAAAACCATCAGCAAGCATTATATTTAATGGAAATAAGTTAGATGTATTTCTAGTAAGATTAGGGGTGACACAAGCATGCCCACTGTCACCACTTTTATCCAATATTGTACTCAAATTGTTACCTTTAGCAAAAAGAGGGAAAAAAATCAAAGGAATTAGAGGAGACAAGAAAGAAATAAAATGATCACTTCTTTTCTAATGATATGATGATATATTTAGAGAATCAGATAAAAATTATAAAATAATGACCATTAGCAAAGTTGCAAGATTCAAAATAAATCATCAGCTTTTTTATATATGACCAACAAAGCCCAGCAAGAAGAAATAAAAAGAGAAATCCCTTTAAAAATAACTATAAACAACATAAAATATCTTTGAATCTACCTGCCAAGGCAAATGTAGGAATTATCAGAACACAACTACAAAGCACTTTTCTCACAAATAAAGCTGAAAGCTAAGGCTCAGAACCCCATAGGAAGCTTGGGACAGCATGCTCTTTACTCCAGAAGCACAGCTCGATCATAAAAGTATTTAAAAAAAAAAAAAAAAAAAAAAAAAGGAGGAAATACCAAAAGAAAAGGAAAATAAATGAGCAAGAAACAAAAAAGCATCTTAACTATAGAAAGCTACTATAATGACAGGGAAGACCAAAACACCAACTCACATGAGAACAAAGTCATGGAAATATCAAAAAGTGATATGAATTGGTCTCTACAATCCCAAAAGATGAAGAAAAATCTTTTGCTGGATGCTCATTATTACCACTATTTTTCAGCATTGTGCTAGCTTTGTTGGCTTTAGAAGAGAAAAATAAATTAAAGGAAATGAGGAAATAAAACTATCACTCTTTGCAGATGACATGATGATATACTAAGAGGATCCTAGAGAATCATCCAAAAACCTACAGGAAAAAGGTGAACAGCTTAACAAAATTGCAGGATTTATATAAAATAAACCCACATAAACCATTAGCATTTCTATATATTATTGATAAAGACCATCAGCAAGAGATAGAAAAAGAAATCTGATTTAAAACAACTATAGACAAAATAAAATATTTAGGTATTTATCTGCCAAGACAAACCCAGGAACTACATGAAAATAATTACAAAGAAGTTCTCACACACATAAAACTAGATCTAAAAAATTGGAAAAATATCAATTTCTCATGGATAGGTTGAGCTTATATAGTAAAAATGACAATTCTGCCTAAATTGGTTTACTTGTTCATTGCAATACAATCAAACCACAAAAATTATTTTATAGAGCTAGAAAAATAATAACAAAATTCATCTGGAAGAACAACATTTCAAGAATATGAAGGGAATTAATTTAAAAAAAATACAAAGGATGATGACCTAGCAGTACCAGGCCTAAAACTATATTATAAAGCAACAGTCATCAAAATGATTTGGTACTGGCTAAGAAATAGACTGGTGGATCAGTAGAACAAGTTGTGTGCACAAGACACAAAAGTCAATGATTATAGTAATCTACTATTTCATAAACCCAATGAATCCTGCTTCTGGGATTAGAACTCAATATTTGAAAAGAAATGTTGGAAAAGTGGAAAATAGAACAGTAGGAGCTAGGCATAGACCAATATCTCAAACCTTACTCTAAGATAAGATCATATTGGATATATAATTTAAGTGTAAAGGGTGTTGCCATAGGCAAATTAGAACAAGGGATAGTTTATCTGTCAGATCTTTGGGGAAGGGAGGAATTTATGACCAAACAAGAACTAGAGAACATTATGAAATGCAAAATGTATAATTTTGATTACATTAAATTTAAAAGGTTTTGCACTTAAAAAACAAAACAAAACAATGCAATCAAAATTAGAAGTGAAGCAGAAAGGTGGGAAACCTTTTTTATGTTCAGTGTTTGTGATGGAGGCTTCATTTCTAAAATATGTAAAGAGGTGAATCAAATTTATAAGACTACAAGTCATTCCCTAATTGTTAAATGGGTAAAGGATATGAACAGGCAGTTTTCAAAGGAAGAAATTAGTCACTGTTAGTGATTTGAAAAAGTGCCCAAAACATTAATTATTAGAGAAATGCAAATTAAAACAATGCTGAGGTACAACCTCACAACTTTCAGATTGGCTAAGATGACCCAAAAGATCGTGATAAATGTTCAACGGGATGTGGGAAACCTGGAGTACTAATGCGTTGTTGGTGGAGTTGTGAACTGATCCAACCATTCTAGAGCTCAATTTGGAACTACGCTCAAAAGAATATAAAACTATGCACATCTTTTGATCCAGCAGTGTCACTACTGGGTTTCTATCAAAAAAGATATATATGGAGAGAGAGAGAGAGAGAGAGAGAGAGAGAGAGAGAGAGAGAGAGAGAGAGAGAGACAGAGACAGAGAGCTAAATGTATATAATAGATTTATAGTTTCATGTGCAATCATCTTTTTAAAAAACTTCTATTTTGTTATGGAAATGCTTGTTTTATTTTGTAAAAAATAAATTTTAAAAAATAAAATGAAGAGGTTATATCAAATGGTGTCTCTAGTCCTTTCTAGTTCTACATCCTAAGATCATATAAACACTATGTTCATTACTGTCTTTACCAAAAAATAAGCATTTTAGAAATGTTTGCCATGTTTCCAGCACTGTATTAGATTCTATGTCACATAGACAAAAGCCTGCCCCTCTTCTGCCCTCTGCCTAAATAAATTATAAACATATTTTGAGGTCTCCCCCTTAAGATCTATCTACTTCTTGACTATTCTAGCCTGTGACTTCAATATTTACTTTTGTTGAAATAACATTGATTACAATTTGTTGTGTTTTTGTGTTTGTGTGTATGTATATGCATGTTGTACTTACCAGGAAATATCACAGGGCTCCTATATATAAGGGATTCTACATTATAATTTTTCCTCCTCCTTTTCTTCCTTCCCCAGGTCCTCCTTTTCCTCCTCCTCCTTTTTTTTTTTCTTCTTCTCTTCCTTCTCCTCCTTCTTCCAGGATTAAGTGACTTGCCCAGGGTCATACAATTTTTTAATGTCAAATGTCTGAGGCCAGATTTAACCTTAGGTCCTCCTTGTTATCCTTCTGTCTTATCATTCTTGTACACCTTCCAGAATACCTAGCAAATTATTTATAAAATAAAAAAAAAAAACATATTGATTGATTAAGTTGTAACCTATTAACCTAGCCATATAAATAGTCATGCACTTACTGAAATAAAGCAGAAAATAAATTGGATTGCAGGTAATCAAAAATTTTAATAAATTATAGGTCCATCCACTGTCACTATTTTCCCTTTAGGCTTCTCTTGCTCCCTGCTGTCAGATAAAATATTGTTACTTCCCATACTCTGTTGTAAGTGAAGGGAATGCCACAAAAGCACAGCTACTTAATGCTGGATTTTTAAAAAATCATCTTCATAGAGCTACTGCTATGGTTAAGCTATATTGCCAGTCAATTGTGAATGGCAGCTAGGGATAACGAGGATTTTGATGTATGAGTAAAGCCAGCTCCATCTTAGTAGCAGGGTTCACTCTCCACACTCATCCATTAAAAAGGGAAAGAAAGAAAGAAAGAAAGAAAGAAAGAAAGAAAGAAAGAAAGAAAGAAAGAAAGAAAGAAAGAAAGAAAGAAAGAAAGAAAGAAAGAAAGAAAGAAAGAAAGAAAGAAAGAAAGAAAGAAAGAAAGAAAGAAAGAAAGAAAGGAAAGAAAGAAGGAAAGAAAGAAAGAAAGAAAGAAAGAAAGAAAGAAAGAAAGAAAGAAAGAAAGAAAGAAAGAAAGAAAGAAAGAAAGAAAGAAAGAAAGAAAGAAAGAAAGAAAGAAAGAAAGAAAGAAAGAAAGAAAGAAAGAAAGAGAAAGGAAGGAAGGAAGGAAGAAAGAAAAAAAGAAAGGAAGGAAGGAAGGAAGGAAGGAAGGAAGGAAGGAAGGAAGGAAGGAAGGAAGGAAGGAAGGAAGGAAGGAAGGAAGGAAGGAAGGAAGGGAAGGAAGGAAGGAAAGGAAGGGAAAGAAAGAAAAGGAAAGGAAAGGAAGAAAAAGAAAAGAAAAGAAAGAAAAAGAAAAAGAAAGAAAATAGAATTAACATTTGTTAGATTTTTCTTGTCCAAGAAAAATATATATCCTTGGAAAAGTCTTCTGCAAACTCTTCAGTGTACAATGCTGTTTTGTAAAAATTAAGTCCCTGTCTGTCAGAAGGAATCACTGTTTATCACTTATTTGAAAAGTGTCTCTTATTTGATGTGATCAGCTTACTGCAATTGCATTTTGGAAACACCAGATCCACCATTAATGCAGCTAGTCACCTCTGTCTCTATGAGATTCCCAGAGTGCCCCCACTCTAAATTTAGAAGTGCTTGCCTCTTTTCCCTTCAATTTCTTTTTTAAAATGATGTAGTTAGATGGCTGAGATTGATTCTATAATCAAACCTGAGCTGTAAGATGGCACTCACTTTATGAGCTGATAGCTTATCAACCTTTCATTTTCTAATGTTCAAATGTACAGCAAAGAGCAGTTATTCTTCTGGCATTGTATGTGCCTGTAGGTTTGACTTTTTTCCCTTGTTCAAGGTGGTTAACCTTCATGTCATGCATTGAGTAGAAATTATTCATAGCAAAGAACTTTTTCATATGATCTTGCTGCTATATTGAACGCTCCATTTTAAACATCATACCAAGAATAAAATCATAGCTGAATTTTAAGTACCTAGGTAACATAGAAAATATTTTTTTCAACATGGAAAGCTGAAGCCATGCAAGGGAGAGTAGAATTTTGGCCACCTCATTTGACTATGGATTGAAAGTCATATGCTATACGGTGCTGTTTTTTTTTTTTTTTTTTTTTTTTTTTAATCTTTGTTTGATATGGGATGATTCTGTGGAAATGGCAGAATAAATCTGAGCACAGCAAATTCAGAGTTGAAGTAGTAGGATAGAGATATATAATGTACTTAAATTGCACAAAGAGTAGAAAGGAAAATAAGAGTTTATAATACAAATCTAAAATAGGAAGTTAGAGTTTGAACTGTAAGGACCCTTAGAAAAAATTGAATACTTTTCATTTATATAGAAAGTAGGGCTCTATTTATCTAAAGTACAGCTAGCACAGGTTGTTTCCTTTTACTGTTCACAGTTCTCAGGGTAGTCAAGATCCATAGAAATGTCAGTTTTTCTATGTGCCAAGAACTGTGCTAAACTCTTGGGATACAAAAAGAAGTAGTCCTTGCCCTTGAGTTTACAATCTGATGAGGGAGACAACATACAACTATATACAAAGCAACCTATACACAGGATAAATGGATATACAGAATTAATAAAGGAAAGTAATGGAATTAAGAGGGGCTGGGGATGGCTTCCTGTAGAAAGTAGGATTATAGCTGTAACTTAAAGGAAATGAGGGACATCAGCAGTCAGAGAAAAAGAGGGAGATTATTTCAGGCATGGAGGTCAGCCAAGGTTAAAAAATTAGAAATATTTAGCCTGGGGAGAAAAGATACTAGATGTCTCTAAGCATCAAGCCTCTTAAATGTAACCAGGGCTAGAATCAATGGGTAGAAATTGCATATAGGTGACTTTATGCCTGTGTGACCTTAATGCTTGTCTATTAGGTAGATTTATAAAATAGGGATTGAATTAATTGTAATTCTTATATGAGCAAAATTACAAAACACTTGCCACAAAAATAAAGTCAGATTTAAATAATTGGAAAGACATTGAGTGCTCTGGATAGGCCGAGCGAATATAATTAAGATGACAATACTCCCTAAACTAATCCATTTATTTAGTGCTATACCAATCAGACTCCCAAGAAACTATTTTAATGACCTAGAAAAAATAACAACAGCATTCATATGGAACAACAAAAGGTCGAGAATTTCAAGGGAAGTAATGAAAAAGAAATTAAATGAAGGTGGTCTAGCTGTACCTGATCTAGAACTATCTTATAAAGCAACAGTCACCAAAACCATTTGGTATTGGCTAAGAAATAGACTAGTTCATCAGTGGCATAGGTTAGGTTCACAGGGCAAGATAGTGAATAAAAATAGCAATCTAGTGTTTGACAAACCCAAAGATCCCAAATTTTGGGATAAGAATTCATTATTTGACAAAAACTGCTGGGAAAACTGGAAATCAGTATGGCAGAAACTAGGCATGGACCCACATTTAACACCACATACTAAGATTAGATCAAAATGGGTCCAAGATTTAAGCATAAAGAACGAAATCATAAATAAATTGGAGGAACATGGCATGGTTTGCCTCTCAGACTTGTGGAAAATGAATGGATATCCATCAATTGGAGAATGGTTGGGTAAATTATGGTATATGAATGTTATGGAATATTATTGTTCTGTAAGACATGACCAACAGGAGGAATACAGAAAGGCTTGGAGAGACTTACATCAACTGATACTGAGTGAAACGAGCAGAACTAGGGGATCATTATACACTTCAACAATGATACTGTATGAGGATGTATTCTGATGGAAGTGGATATCTTCAACATAGAGAAGAGCTAATCCAATTCCAATTGATCAATGATGGACAGAATCAGCTACACCGAGAGAAGGAACGCTGGGAAATGATTGTAAACTGTGAGCATTGTTTTTTTTTGTTTGTTTGTTTGTTTGTTTTGTTTTGTTTTGTTTTGTTTCTCTTCCCAGATTATTTTTACCTTGTGAATCCTTCCTTTGCAACAACAACAACAACAACAACAACAACATTTGGTTCTGCACATATATATTGTACCTAGGATATACTATAAGATATTTAATATGTATGGGAATGCCCGCCATCCAGGGGAGGGAGTGGAAGGAAGGAAAACTCGAAACAGAAGGGAGTACAAGGGATAATGTTGTAAAAAAAAATTACCTATGCATATGTACTGCCAAAGAAAATATTATAATTATAAAAATTTTTTAAAAAGAATTAATTGTAATTCTGCACTTAGAAGGGTAGTTATGAAATGGGTCATGCTTATGCCTCCAGTTAGAGAGTACAATTCTCTAATAATGGGTTGGGGAGAGGGGAGTGATCTCCAGCCCCATTCTAAGAAAGATCTCTTTCTTTCCTGTGTGACTTTCATTGTTCCCTCATGCAAAAAACAAAGGGATACGAAGCAAAGTAAAGATAGAGTAGACCACAAGTACTTATTTATGAGAAATAATATTAAATTGGATAAATATATTTTTTATTGGAATCAATTTAAAAAATACAAACAGAACTAAGACTGGAGCAGGCCAGGACTTACCAATTCGACTTGGTTAACTTGTTTTTCTTAATGTTTCTGCTATTGGGGTAAGACCCCCACCCCCAAAAACTCATCCAGTCTCAATGCTTCTCAGGTTGTCCATTTAGAAACAGATCATCTCTCTGTATTAAACAATGAGATGCAGATTTAGGAATACCACTCTCTGTTGCCTGTCATGCCATTATACAGCTGATCTCATATTTTTTCCCCTTCCCAAACTAGGAAGAACTATAAATCTTAGTGATGATTGTAGTCAGCCAACCCTTTGCTGTGGGTTTTTGGATTAGTAACTACATGTTTGGGGAGAATAAACTTTCTAATAATCAAAGCTATCCCAAAATGAAATGTATTGGCTTGAAAAGTAGTAAGTTTGTCCTTATTGAAAATTGTCAAGCAAGGTCTAGTTGGCCAATTTTCAATACAATTGAAGAGCCTTGATTGGATTGGGTCAAGGTTTTTTAAACATTTTGTACTCTAGATCCCTTTTCGCCTGAGAAATTTTTATGCCACGCTGGGGCATATAAGTATGTAAAATAGATATACAAATCAAACATTTACTGATAAGTCATAATTTAGTGACCCCCACATTCAGTTAAACCATCTCACTTACAGTTGCAACCTGCATTTTAAGAAACTTTGGATTATATAATCTCTGATGTCCCTTTCAACTCTGAGATCTTTTGAATCTATAGCAAATAGGAGAACTGGAATTTAAGTACAATTCCTCTGATTCTAAATTCATTCTTGTTTCCATTATACCATCTGAGTTAATTACTTTAGCTTGGTATTTTGTGTCATATAGGGTTATATAAGTACTTTAATACTTAAATGACAAGAGAACCAAATCTTTTCTAATATTTGTATTACTGATCTAATATTAGCCTGTTTAAAATTTTGGTTAGTTAAATGTGACTCATAACTGTGTGAATGTGGTATGTATATATAGGTGTGTATGTGTGTATACTTTCAAATATCCATAATTGATAGCGCATTCTTTTCTCAGAAAAGGGGAAAAAAGATATACACCTTTTCCATGTCATACTTTGACAAAGTCAGGCCATGTCTCTTTCTGAATCCAACAAGAAAAGATATCTGATTTGAGATGTTTGATTTAAGCTTCAACAGTAAAAGTAGGAGGGCAGAGAAAGATTTGTTTAGCTTGGAATGAATGATACTCATGATGTTATCCATAATACATCCATTTGTGTGATCTTCATTGTTTTATTTCCCTGGCATTCTTGTGTCTTGAGCATTCTAGGGATAGTTTCTAGGAGCTATGAAGGAGAAAATGATGCCCCTTGTAACTAACTCCCATGACTTTATGTTAAACCACCCTTCCTTTCCCAGGTCTCCAAGCAACAGTATCTTAAAGATGAAATATTCATTTTCTGAAACCTAATTTAATTTCAGAGATGTCTGGGCTGCAGAGCTTATCAGTTCATGGAATCCAGAAATTCTATGAATTAACAATTCCCTCGCAGAGATGGAAGGTTTTTAATTTTTGCTGCACCTTGTTAAAATGTATACACTCAGTTTTAACCTTGGTGTGTCTGACAGTGATTTACTTATTTGTGATCTAAGGGTAATGAGAAACACTAGAGGCAATCATCTTGCTGTCAATAAATGAAATACATTGTTATTTTTCTAAAACAGGGATTAGTGATTCTCCCAAACATGATTCCAACCTAGAGTAAGAAAGACACTATGTTCAAGCTTTATTTATAGCACAAATTCTTAAAACATGGGTTTTAAAGAATGCATCTTTCATAAACTCCAGAGCTGATGAGTCATTACTGACATGTAATATCCAATTAAAGCAGTGACAAATGTAATTGGGTGTCATGCATCATGGGGGTGATGAATCGTACCAGAATCTAAAAGGCATGTTTTGGTAAATTGCTGAAAGGTTGCAATTAGGGTCTATTTTGAAAGGGGTGTCTTTGTTTTAAACACAGGCAATGGAGTTCTGAATAGGTTGATCAGGTTAACAAAAGCCATTTATTTCTGAAAAGAGTTTAATCAAACTAGCTAAAACCCTACATGTTTTCCTACTATTCTCATTTTATCTCTTACCTTGGATTTCATGTGGCATTTTCTTTTGCTTCTTTCTACTACATTTAAAATATAATAATGAATATTGTTGTTTGTTGGAGTCTTATTCAATCCTTTAGTAAAAAGAACATAAGTAGTTAATTCACCAATACTATTATTTTTTTAAAAAGTTAATAATAAATGGTTTAGCATTTTAGAATACACACATACACACACACACATACAGAGTGCCTTTTGTTTTTCTACCATTTTATTACAATTGATATAACTGTAAAAAAATAGGGGGAAAACAACAAATTTAACAAGGTTCTTAATATATTAAATATGTGATAGTGTTAACTCTTTGAAAAGTATGAATTTCCTCTGATAAAATTGAAAGAAAAGCTTACCTTTGGCCCAAAGTTTGATCTATTCCAGGGGCCTTTTAAAAGGTAAGAGTTCCAGCCCTAGAAAAAATCAAGACAGTTGAGATTAACAAAATATGAAGAAGTTGATGAGCAGAGATGTGTGTGTGTGTGTATGTGTGTGTGTGTGTGTATGTGTGTGTGTGTGTGTGTGTGTGTGTGTGTGTGTGTGTGTGTGTGTGTGTGTGTATGCAGCCTTGTGCTCTTATTATATAAAAGAGAAGGCAGGAGGAAAAGGTAAGAACAGGGGGAGGGGCAGTCAGGCAATCATAGTTTCAAGGAGTGTGTCCATTGTCAAGCTCATTTTATAGAAGAGGAAATTAAGGAAACTGAGTTAGATGACTTGCCCAGATTTGAATTCAGGAATATGAGTCTTTGTGACTCCGGTATGGTACTCTATCCACTGGATCATCTTTCTATCTCCTTGTATAGAAATCAGTAGAACAATAAATCAAGCTTTAGTTTGTAGGCTCACCCATTTCTGAGGTGTAAAATGCTCACTCTAAAAAATTTAACAATCAACTCTTCAAAGACAAGCTGGCATCAGTGTACCCATGAAGGAAAAATCAAAATGCTGACAAAAGGAAAAAATAAAAATAATTCAGATTGACTTAGTCTTTTTTTTTTTTTTTTGAGTTTTCAATCCAAATTTTATTGGAATTTCCTTGGATCATTGAAATGTTGAGAAGAACTAGAGTCTTTCATAGTTGATAATTGTACAATCTTGTTGCTATTGTGTACAATGAATTTCTGGTCCTACTAATTTCCCTCAATATCAGTTCATGTAATTTTTCAAAGCCTTTCTAACATCAGCTTATTTATCATTGTTTATAAATAATATTCATTACTTTCATATACCACAATTTATTCAGCCATTCCCCAATTGATGGGCATCTATTCATTTTCCAATTCTTTGGATTGGCTTAATCTTAATACCTCTCATTTATAGGCAGAGAATTAAATTACACAAATCCTGAAAACAACAGGCTGTGGACCCAGTCAGCTAAACTAAGTTTAATTTCTCTAACCTCTAGAAAAATATTTATCTTAATTTTTATCTTTTCCTCCCTCTAGGATTTGGCACAATGTTCTGCACACAGTAGGTATTTAGTGAATGTTTGATAAATGAATGAAAAGACATTATCCTTCTTGATTCTTCAAACTTTGACTGACTTAGGTAAATCATTTAAGCTCACTGGGCCTCAGTTTCTCATCTCTAAAAATTAAACTAGCTGATATATAGCTCTAAATACATGAGATAGAAAATTGGTAAGGTAAGGAGACAGTGACTAAAAAAATATTTTTGGCATGATGAAGTGCTGGGTTCAAGTTTGTTCTGGGTTGCTTCCTTATATATAAAAGGTGTCTGGATAAAATTTCACTAATATTATGTCCTAAAAGGTGTGTAGCACAATGAACAGCATCCCATATGACTATGTGAGCAAAGTTGAGGCAGACATTGGAACAACTCTCACACTGCCTGTGTCATTCATCACTGCAACAATATCCCTACCAAGGCCTGTGTAGCACTGGCTTATGCCTGTCTGGCTTAAAACCAGATCACACCCACTACTATTATGGAGATTAAGATCAATTGTGATGATTATATTCTAAATTTATTAGGTAAGAAGCAAGCTATTTAGCCTCATGTGATGATTGCTGTGTCCAAAGAAACAGACTTTTGTTGAATTTGGTAAATAGCTAAGCCATACACTGTTTTCCTGAGAGTTTTTTTCTCCTGCTACTGTTGGTATATTACTAAAACATAAGCAGAGTCAGAAACTTGACTGTGTTTATGTTAAAGAGCTCTAATCATCTGTATCTAAGAATCTTTACAATTCTCAATTTATGCTAAACACCATGTCCAGTTGTGTTACTCCTGCCCTCAGCATACTTGTTATCTCTCACACATCAAATGGAGAATTAGAAAAGGACTAAACTATGTGATATAGATGTGACTAGTCATTAGAAATTGAAAAGATCCTTGCAACCTGGAGTAGTCAATAAGGCTTCCTGTTAGAGGCAGAAATTGGAATTAAACCTTAGAACAGGATATATCTGGTAGAGAGAAAAGAGATGATGTGTAGGAGATGATATGTACAGAAAAATAAAGATATGGGAATAGGCGTGATAAGAAATAGGACAGATAAACCAGTCTGATCATGATAGAAGCTTGTGATGAGAAAGGATGGTCAGTGTTAGGTAGAATAGAAACGTATATCTAGAAGCCTTGAAAGGTAGGTAAAGAGCAATGAGTTGCCCATAGCACAGAAATATAGACATTTCAAATACAAATGTTTAATTAATAATTGAAGTATTGACTCCTTTTCAGAGCCTGCCCCTCAAAAAGTGAATGTTGATTATAAAGTACCTTGGGCCCTCAATGCCATGAAATAACCATCTACTTGTGTCTCTTCTCAGATTCATTTGTTTTCTAGTCCTAGCTAATAGGCTCTGTGGAGGAATCATTAATACAAATCTGTAGATTAGTTGTCATTCACATAAAATGACACTTCGTGTAATTAGTTGTAAGGCATTTGAAATCTGTAAGGCAACAGTTCACTCTTTGGTTAATGCCAAAATAACCTTAAAGAGAAACACTATTAAAAACAGTTCATAGCATTAAGATGTTTCATTGTTAGGTTATATAAGAAAAAACTATTTGGGGGAAAAAAGGAAATTTTATTGAGGTTTTTTGCTTTTCATCTCCATTTGCTAGTTTATTCCTTTCTTCTCCTTCTTCCCCCGTAGCCATCCTTAATAATAAGAAAAATTTTTAAAAAAGGAAGAAAGAAAGAAAGGAGAAAAAACCCAGCAGTTCAGCAAAGGCAATCAACACATCCAACTCTCTGACAACCTAGGTAGTGTTTTACATTTGAAGTACTCCAGGGTACATGGACTCAAGCTTGGTCATTTTGATTGTTGCTGTTATTTCCATTTCCACTTTTGTAGCCAGTATTTTTCTGGTTCTACTTACTTCATTCTCCACCAATTCAGATAAGTCTTCCCCTGTTTTTCTGAATTAATTATTTCATATTCATATTAGGCTTGCTTTTTTTCCTACTTTGTTTAGCCATTTCCCTTATCAATGCACATCTACTTTGGCAAACTATTTTTTAAAAAACAAAATAAAATAAGCATTAGATGTAGGCTCACAAACAAACCTAATTTACCCCTATAGGCTTTTTAGGAATCTAGATCATGAATTTCAGGCTTTCTTCAAAACAGAAACCAGAGATCTAGAGCTAGAAGGAATATTAGAGGCTTTCTAAGCCAACATTGTGTGATAAATGAAGAAATTGAGGTATGAAGAAACTATTAATAGAGAGTGTCAGAGGTCAAATTTGAAATCAGGTCTTTTGAATCCAGAGTCTCTACACACTACAGTAGGTGGGGAAGCGAGGTGGTGCAGCAGATAGATTTGGAGTCATGAAGATGTGTTCAAATCTGAAATCAGCTCTTATTTAATTTGTTACCCTGGGCACATCACTTTGCCTTAGTTTCTTCATCTGTAAGGTGACCTAGAGAAGGAGGTAACAAATAATTCCAGTATCTTTGCTAAGAAAACTCCATATGGAGTCATAAAGATTTGAACACCATTGAACAATAGTATGTACTTCATCCTTTTCTTTCCTTCCTCTTTCCCCTCCAAAAAAAAAGGCACTATATGAATCAGCATGAGTAAAGTTAAAACATTAGAAATATTAGAGACCCATTCCTCTTTCCTTGTTGTTTAATTCAGTAACTGGATTTTTAAAAAATAGACAGTAACATAAGCACATTCGTTGTTCTTATTACCTGCTATAATGTTGTGTGTTCTTAAATGAAGAAATAAGTAAGAAGACTTAAAAGAAGTAAGAAAGGATTTCACTCATTTCAGAGCACATAGTCACACTAAATGAGCCATAGGCCAGTGCAAGAACATGTCAATAACCTTATGAGAGGCTCATCCAGCATTCAGGTAGTAGGTCCCTGGCAACTTAAAGGCGACATTTATTATCCCAGCTTTGCAAACAGCTTCACACCAATCCACTAAGAATTAGTGTGAGAGCCATTGTGCCAGGCAAGTAGGAAAAACTGCAATCAGTTTGATGATGATGATGATGATGATGATGATGATAATGATGATGAAGTTTTGCACGAAGTTCCCTGTGAGGAACTTCTACAAGGTTGTTGTTTTGAGTTGTAAAGGGTGACTGGGATAGCTAGAAGTCAAATGACATGGTGAATGTGCTAGAGTGAGTTTATGTTAAGGTTGTACCCAGTCCCAAGTCTTGCTAACTCCAAAACCCTGTCTCTAGTATTATGCCCAGCTGGCTTTCAGCTATTACAAGCATTGTCATCTCTGCCTCAAGGAGACTAAGAAATCAGAGGCAGCATTCAGACCAGGCTAGTGCTGGAGCCAGTTGAATAGGCTCCAGGGAGCGGATTATTAAATTCTCAGTTTGGGCATTTACACTGCAGAAATTCACAAAGGCTACAAATAAGGACTTGATTTATTGGTCTCTTGACTCTCTAGACTTAAGGAAGTATTCAAAATGCAAATTAAACTTGAAGTGTATACTATATACTTTTTTATTTTTGGAGAAAGATGATTATTAAACATTTGTAGCACATCTCTGATTCAGATCCATGTCTCCAATCCTAAACTCATTTTTCCCATTTCACCCCATTGCCATTTTGAGAAGCAGTCTATGGCATCTATTTGTAAAGCTGCATGCGCTGACCCTGCTTGATCCACTGCCTGATGGTTAGATTCCTTGCTGGTCTTCCTTCAGGAACCTCTTGAGGCAGGGACTGTACAATGAGATTAAAGGGCAGATAATTAGAAGCCTTGAAAGGCAGGCAGAAAGAGTTGAGTATAGCTCATTCCTTCAAAAGAGGGAAACAATACAGGAGGCCTCCCTTCCTTATCCAAGTAAAAGGAGATCTTAAAAAGAATTTTTTAGAAAAAAATATTTAACAACATTTTCCTATTCAGTGTGATAATGAAAAGCAACATCTGATTCCCTAGGCATGGGCTTTTTTCCCCCATCTTTTTTCTTATTTTTTCCCCCTCCTGCTCAAGGTCTGAAATTGAACCTAATTACCAGCATTGCATTACAAAGTGAGGCCTTTTCTGTTCAGGGAATGGTGGGAAGAAGCATTAATGAGCAGCTCTCATATTTTCCCCTCCCTTGCTGAACTTTCACTTGAGTTTACTGAATTTGTTCCTCCTCATCCCCACCCCCACTACCCTGAAACAACACAGTGGAGCAAAGTGGGTGCAGTTTCTTCTTGTCTTTTATTTCTTTCTCCCCTCCCCCTTCCTGGTCAGATAGAAAATAAAACATTTTAATTTGTCTTTTCTATCATGTGGTTCTCTCTTAGCCTGAGATTTCAATGAAACATTCTTTGTTCAAGATTTAGGAAAACAATCACTGCATGGCAAACATTGATATGACTTTTAATGGCAATTTAGCTGATTAATATCCTTTCATGCTGCAAGACAGCAGGAGACACAGTGTTTTAATGAAAGCCAACAACAAAGAGTGTACCAGGTGTGTTACTAAGAAACAATCTCTTGTGTGATTTAATTAGTCAAAGCCTTGCATGGAGCAATTACAAGCAACCTTGCACGAGCGGCAACGGCACAGAGCCCTGTGCTTTAAATTGGTTTTAAAGAAAAACATCATGATTTAATAACTGTGCTTCACTAGTGAAAGAAGAAACCTCCCTTTAATTGGGAACAAGAGGGGGAAAAAAGTAAAGAACAACATGCTAATCATGAATTTTAGAGCTCTCCTTTGCTCCCCTCCCACTTCTAATTGGGCACACAAAACTTTAAACAGTTCTTGAGAAGAGTCACAAGTGGTTGCTTATTTCTGGTTGATTTCTTCCCCCCCTGTTCAGCACAGGGAGGAAAGAATTCATTTTGGAGAACAGAATTCCATATTTTCTCTTGGTGGCAAACTGGGATAATCCTCCTGCCTGGGCTGGCTCCCTGTGTGCTGGGTATCCTGTAATTTTAAGAACTGTCTTTATTGTATTGTCACCTAAAGAGGAAATGGAAGTTGAGATGGTTTGATGGGACTATTTTTTTTTTTTAATCCTCATGCCTCGGTTTAATGATGTGTCAACCAGCCATGGAAAGACTGACTGGCATAATGCTTATTACTTAAGATAAAGAGAGATTGCTCCTGTGATGTGGGTGCTTTACAATAGATAGGGTCTTATCAAGAAAAGTATGCCTAACCCAGGTAGGATTTGTGAGTGACTTCAGCACAGTTCATTCCTTGTTAAGGAGACAAGCATACAGTACAGGAAGGGGGAGCATGCCCTTCAGGGACTCATAGCTTCGATTTCCCTTTTCCCCCTCTCCCCCACTTCTGCTGACTTTCTTAGTTTGGGGATTTGGATGACTGCTGCTGAGGAGGATGTTGGATCAGGGGGACCAATAAGCAAGGACTACATCACCCTAAGGATGGAAAGTCAAAAGCAGCTCAACCCCAGGGGAAATTGTTAGGGTTTTAGGGTATGTGTCACCAGGAAATACATAGCTTTGGAGTTTTTGTGCCTACTGATAATATGGAGCAAGCAAAATGGACTCCACTGGGTTGGCTTGGAAAGTGGGAAAGCAAACTTAATTTTCTGAAGGCATGATTATGTTTCCACTTCTGGATGGACAGGGGCCGGGTTGTTTTATATTTAAATTTGTGTCTTCTCAGGGGTAAGTCCCAGGCTTTGCCAGTGTTGAGAACAGGAAAAGGTGGTGAGGTATTTGATATGATTATTGAAAAGGAAATGAATTTATTTTACTTTTGTTTACACTTGGTTATGACTGAAAAGGAGCTTAGCTGTGAAAGTCCTTCTGAGTCAAGAAAGTCAGGTCCTGGACTTGAGAAGAAAAATTTGTTCAAACCCTTGTTTATCAGATTGTTGTTCCACACAGCCACATGGACTATTCATCTCTAATCTGGAGTTCTAGAGCAAAATTTCTTAATCTGTAGATCTAGATCCCATAAGAGGAATTATAGGGGAATGTGGAAAATTTGGCAGCAATAAAAGGTTTCTAAATCAATGATCAAAAATAAATTCAAAATCAAAAGTAATGAATCTGAGGTATTTCTGGCAGTGTACCTTGTGACTTCACTGTGGCATAGATTTGGAACATAACATGCTCACTTTGCACTACACGTGCACAATTATTTCCCAAAAAAACACCTCCCTCAGATTCCAGGTGGAGTCTGTAAAAATTTCTCTGGAGAAGTTGGGAAAGAAAAAAATTTAAGAAAAAAATTATTAAAGCTTTTTATTTTCAAAACATATGCACAGATAATTTTTCAACATTGACCTTTGCATAGCCTTGAGTTCCAATTTTTTCCCTTCTTCCCCCACTCTCTCCCCTAAATGGCAAGCAATCCAATATATGCTATACATGTTAAAATATATGTTAAATCCAATATGTGTAAATATATTTATAGAATTATCTTGCTGCACAAGAAAAATCAGATCAAAAAAGGAAAGAAAATGAATAAGAAAACAAAATGCAAACGTATCACAACAAAAAGAGTGAGAATGATATGTTGTGATCCAATATCAGTTCCCACAGTCCTCTCTCTGAGTGTATGTAGATGGTTCTCTTCATCACAAGATCATTGAAACTGGTCTCAATTCTCTCATTGTTGGAAAGTGCCTTTCTGTCTTTAGGAAATTATTCCCTTGTGCTATAAGAAGAAACAAGTTCTCTATTTCAACCCTCTATTTGGAAATAGGATTGTCCTTAAACTAGTCAAGATAGTCTAAGGATTTACTTTCAAAGATCTCCTAAGAAAGTAAGTTCAAAGACTTCCTTGGAACAGTGGAAAGATGAAAACCCCTAAATTTTTAAATAGGTAAAAGATGGAGCATCATAGGAAATAAAGAGCAGGCCTTAATGTGAGGAGTATTTGAATTCTACTTCAATTTTTGTCATATATCTGTATTATCACCCTGTGCAAATCCCTCTCACTCTCCAGGCCAGAGGTGTCAGACAAGGCTCACAAAGCTTCTACATGGGGCTTGAAGCAGATTTTTAAAAATTGGGAAATATTTGATAACATAAATAAAAATACAATAATTTATGATAACATTACATTTAAAAACTAAGTCAGTATGTGACACACACACACATAGGGATTCTTTCTTATCTTTCACTCTTTCAGTTTGACCCCACTGCCCAGTGCTAAGATATTAAGTTTCAGAGAAATAGTTGATTTTCTTAGATAGAATGAGTTCCTCATCTGGAGATTCCTACATGGATTAATTCACAGATCTATTTTTTTTTTCTTTTTAAGGTGAAATATGAATCCATTACATGAAAATGGTTTCAGTGAAACTTAAAAGAAATAATCCCAGAGGACTAACCTGAGGAAAGGGCAACTTTGAATCTTTCCCCTTTTATCCTTCAGTTTTTTCTGAGTCCCAGAATTTATCTTTTCAGGCTAGTTTCTATACCCTTTTCTCTCTGGACAAAGGGGATAGGAGGAGGAGCTTATGTCTGTTGGCATCTTCCTAGATATCACACTTTCCAAAAATTGGTCCCTTGGTGCAAAATTCAGGATTCCAATCCTGAGGGGCCCATGGTTTCCTATAAATTAAGATTTGAGAAGGATAACCTCCTTTTTCCTCTTTCCCTTAAAGTTGCATGACCAGACAAATTTTGACAAGGAAGGGAAAAGGGAAAAACATTAGAAATTATATAGACTTGTTCTTTATGAATCTGCAAGTTAATCAATATGGGTACTCTCCATGTTGCAGATTATAACCTATTAATGCTTGCCTATCTTGTGGGGCTGTTGTCAAAGTCACCCTATAAAACTGATATAATAGGCTAACTCAATATGTTAGAGATATCCCTTTCTGTTTTTTTTTTTTTTGTTTTGTTTTGTTTTATTGTATGAATAACAATAGAGCATGTGGGTTGTACATTGATTATCCCACATTTTGGCTGCTTGCCTTTTACTGGTCATGCATTTTTCTGTGGACATTCTATATGCTTATTGCTTTTTGACAATGATGGTGAAATGCCTTCAAGTCTTTTCTGCAGCAGGATGTTGCTTATGTGTTTGTCAAAATCATCTAAGATTCCTTGAAAGAGGTAATCGCAGATATAATTTCTGTTGAGTCTCTAATTTTTTAACATCAAGTGGAGGATAAGACAGGGAAATATAGACAAGACAGAAGTGATTGTCACTATCAAGGAGGTTGTTTTGCAGAGTTTAATGGAAAAGGGGTTCCCTATAAATGGGGAGGTCATCTAAATATTTGTCTTTGAGGATAAATTATTCTGATTGAATTAAGCCCAAGGGTCACTGGAAAACCTTCTAAATAAGAGCTATAGTTAATCAAAAGAACTTGACTGTATTACTTACAAAAGGAAAATTAAGCAAATAAATAATAACCATTTAACAGACTATGATATAGTTAAAAGGACAATCCTTGCATCTTTAATAGATATTGCACATAAACAATGAGCTGAACATAGAAATAAGGAATGAAAATGTGTGTTAAAAAATAACCTGAATAAAAGAGGTCATTCTTTGTCTCAATTCTTACCTAGCTTTAATCACCGAATGGGATGCAGAACATTTTTTTTTTCAACATTAGCCATGTAGCAAAAAAAGAAAACAATAAAAATTACAGTCATAAAGAAAGAAAAAAAATAACCTTAAGTTTTACCTTTAAACAGAGGTTCATCTTTATTAACACTAATATTCCCCACATAATACTATGTAGCTCCAAGTCATGAAATACCATTCTCTGAAGAAGTGCAATTGACAATTCCCCAAAGGGCAATGGAGAAACATTTTGGTGGCTAAAAGCAGATGAGGGATTGTGTAGAACAATTTGTGGAAAGTATTGTGAACAGTGTTCTTAGAAATAGGTTAGCATATTAATAATATATTTTTTCTTATCTTGAATATGGCCATCCCTTTGTATGTAACTAGACTACCCATGTCCTATTTTTGAACAAGTGCAGATCCAATCACCTTAAATATCTCCATCCTGTTCTCTTGGGTAAGAGTTACCAGTTGCCCTAAGCAAAATTTTTTCAAGTTATCCAGATTAAAGTTTGTATTCATTGTTCTTTATCCAATTCCCCTAAGGGCCCAGCTCCCCAGCACTGGGTAAACTAACTACAGCAAAGATACAAATAACTATTAATGGATTACATATTTGTGGGTGAACAGTGGCCTTTTGTAGATATGACTCTAAGGAGAGGAATTTCAGACTCTTTAATCAGCAAGGAGGGCCAGGGATAGGAGTGGGGAAAGAGGTAAAGTTGGTAGATGTAATATTTTAAGAGCAAAGAAGCTTTTTTTTTTTTTTTTTTGAGAGGTATAAGATATATGGAAGTCCTGTTGATGAGAAGAAAAGAGCGGTGGTTTATGTTCGATATTGGTAGAAAATCAGACACTGTGAAGATATTTCAACAATGAGTAAAAAGATCTATTTAGCCATAGGAGTAGAATGATATTGACAAAAATATGCATTGAGGACATCCTGAGTAGATTCAGTTGAGCAAAACTCCTCTATTTTAGTTGCTCATCAGCCAGTCATCAAGAATGCATTTTGAACTTCTTGTGGTGTTTTATATTCAAAGGACTGAATGTGATATCAGTTGCCGAAGCCATTAGCCACCTGACCTAATCAAGTTTGAGAATGTTTTTAGTATCTTTGCAAGAAAATACAACGACAAAAAGAAAAATCAAACCCCAGCTTAATTTCCCCAAGGGATTAGAATATTACTCCTCCTCTATACTATGTCTATGAATTATTAACATGTCAAAAAAACATTCTCTAAGCTGAAGAAAGTGGTATGGAAACCACAGTGGTATAATCCTTGCAGATGAGTAATGACATCGTTTAGGAAGCTTGATTGTTTCAAGGTGGGGGAATTATGATTGGTCCTCTGTTGTGAAAGAAAGATGAGATTAAAGGCTAAGAGACTGGTTTTCAGATGTTTTTACTCTTGCTTGACTCTTTATAACCCCATTTTTTTTCTTTTTTCTTTTTTTTTCTTTTTTTTTTTTTTGGGCAAAGGAACTAGAGTGGTTTGCCATTTCCTTCTCCCATTCATTTTACAGATGGGGAAAACTGAGACAAACCAGGTAAATGACTTACCCAAGGTCATACAAATTATACTCATCAAGTTATGGCAGATTTTGAACTCAGTACCTCTTTTTCTATAGTACTTAACTCTTGTGTACTATGAAAGGAAAATTAAGCAGATAAATAGTAATCATTCAACAGACCATAATATGCACTTAGAAGGACAACCCATCAGTATCATATAAAAAAAAAAAAAAAAACAGTGCAAGACTGAATTTTTTTCATATTGTTATTTTATATATTTATTAAAAGGCCCTCTTTCTAAAGATTATCTTCTTATGATTTGCTCATAAAGGGAGGTAAGATCCACTATCCCCTTTAGTAAAAATGAAAATGAACCAAATGTAATATAGTTTTGAATATAGTCCAAGATTCAATTTAACTCAATTGAACATATTTTTAAAGATTCAGTCATGAATTTTTCTCAGCTAAACTAGAATACTGACTGTTCCTCTATTTTGTCCTCTAATCTTCTGCCTTTGTGCATTTGAATAAACTACATTTAGCCACACATCAATAAATCCCCTCCCCCTCTCCCCCATGGGTAGAATATTCTCCCTCTTTATCTCAATCTGAGATAAATCTCAGTCTCAATCTAAATCACAAAGAATTAGCTTCTAGGACCAGATCAGGTGCCAACTTCTTTACAAAGCTTCTCTTGCTCTTCCCAGTTGAAAATTTTCTCTCCTTAGTTAAATTTTCTTTGATTATTTTGCCTGGGCAACCTTCCAATCCCATCCCATTCTTCCTAATATATTTATCTGTAAATGTGCTGTGTCCCCTCAAATAATCTTATAAACTCTTTGAGGAATGGGATTTTTCATTTACACTTGGGATGAATATATTTCAGAGAAAGAGAAGTAAGGCCTAAACCTATGGAGAAAAGTCTGTTTTGTGAGCTAGCATCCTGGGGATGGTAGTGGAAATGGAAGTGGATCTTAAAGGCTTAGATTATTGATATCATTTCTGGTCTCCTGAGTATACTGGAAAGAGCATTGGGTTCAAATCTCAACTTTGCTATTTACTAACTGTATGACTTTGAACAATTAATATAAGAACATAGTTAGTACTGGAAAGGACCTTGGAAGCTATTGTATTTGTTTTCTCATCTTATAGAAGAGGAATCTGAGGCTTGGAGAGGTTACATGACTTTTCCAGAGTCTACTAGCTAGGAAATACCTGAGGCAAGAGCTGAATGCAAGTCTTCCTGGTATACATCTCCAATGCCATATCTACTGTGCCATACTGCTCCTTAATGAGTATTTATGAAGTGCTTGACATGTGCTAGACATTATGTTAGCTGATGGACATAAAAGCATAGAAGCTAAAAACAAAAAGAAAAACTATCAGTCTCTGCCCTCAAGGAGTTTACATTCTAATGGGTATTGAGTGTGGGTTGTGTAGGGAAGGAATGACAGGGATTGTACATAATAGAAACGAAGCACAAATTGAGCAGATACTAATGGCAACCTTGGAAGGGAATATGCCAGTATAGAAAAGGCTGCCCACTCACCATATCAGGTAGTGCTAAATCTGATTTTTGAAGGTATTGCAAGTCTAGGGATTATATAAAGCAAATGAGGATCAATGGCATTCCAATCATGGGTATAGGGAAGATAGCAGGAGTTAGAATGTCTATATAAGGAGCAGCAAGAAGGCTATTATAGCTGAACCATAGAGTGTGTCAAGCAGAGTGATGTGTAACCAGGCAGGAAAAGTAAGATGTAGCTAGGTTTTGAAGAGATTTCAGTGCTAAATAAAAGTATTTTTTATTAGATCACAGAAGTTTCTTAAGGCGATGTATGATATAGTCAGATATGTAGTTTAGGAAAACCACTTGGTAGAAGTGAGTTTAAGAAAGTTTGGGAAGTGACAGAGACAAGCAGAATAATATTTGTATTGTCAGATTAAATGTAATATATAGTTTCTTTTCTAAAGCAAGTTATCAAAAATAGAGATTCGTGTTTTCAAATATAATGTTTTTCCTGTTTGTATGTAGAGATGTTTTATTGGTTTTTAAAAACCGAAACAAAAGAAAAAGAAAAATACGGTGACAATTATATGGAGGATAGACAGAAATGGGGAGAGAATGAGACAGGGAGAACATTAGGAGGTGTTATAATAATGCAGAGAAGAAGTTATAAGGGCTTGAACTAGTGTGAAGCATGTCTGAGTGCAGGGAAAGAAGTTAGAAGGGGCTTGCAAGGAAGAAATGCTAAATAAAATTTAACTAAGTTGGTGAAGTGAGAGAAAGCAAAAGTCCACTATAGCACTGAATTTCTGAACCTCAATGCCTGGAAGAATGGTGTATGTAAGGGAAGTTCAAAAAATGGTAGGTAAGATCATGAGTTCTGTTTTACACATGTTGAGTTTGAGATGCTTATGGGACATATGGGGCAGTTAAATGGCTCAATGGGTAAAGTGCTTGGCCTGGAGTCAGGAAGACCAGAGTTCAAATCCAGCCTCAAATATTTACTAGTTTTATGACCCTAGACAAGTCACTTAATCTCTCTTTGTCTTAGTACACTGGAGAAGGAAATGGCAAATCACTCTAATATCTTTGCCAAGAAAACCCCATGGATAATACAGTCTATATGGCCACAAAAATTCAGACATGATTGGACACTGAACAATAATAATAGCAATAGCATATATAGCCAAAAATGTCCATTTGCCTTTAAAATTTCTTTACAAATATATGTTTGCATATGTGTATTTATATATACATATACATATAAATATATCATTATTTTAACTTTCCTCATATATATATGTGTATATATGTATGTATATATATATATATAGTAAAAAAATATATATGTGTATATACATATATATATATATGTATGCATATATACATATACATCTGGGATCTATCTACATAGAGAAGATAACTGAATCCATGGCAAATAATGAAATAATTAAGGGAGGGAACTAAAAGAATAGAGAAAATGATAGAGCTTTTGTGTAAGGATGCAGTTCCCACAAAACAAGAGAAGGGAATTGTAAGGGTCCTTTAAATGGGTGGGCACAGTGCATCAGGAGATTTGAATGGCCCAGAAGTATTCTCTGTGGATATTAGGATTGCCCTGTGAGTGGGATCTTGGCCATATTGAGATAGCTTTGTAATGGGTGATGACTCTCTTGCTGATTGGCTGTGTGTGTGACCTCACAGGCCCTTTATAAGCCCACTGCAGACAGCAGTCACTCTCTTTAACTTGTCACTCTTTAACCTGGCTCCCTAGCCTGGGTGGCCAAGGTAAGCCAAGCAGATGGATAGCCGAGAGAGGTAAGAAGTTTCGTAGTGAACACATGGGTCTTCAGATCAGGTGTTCACTAGGGAACTAACAATTCAGGGTATTATGTGAGTAGGTATAATAAAGGCTTTTAAGATTACATGTGGCTGTTCTTGAGCACGCTACCGGTTATTAAACTACTATTCAAGAAATTGTGGCCAGAGACCTTTGAAGGCCTCAGAGGAGGTGAGCCAGGTAAAATTGACACTGCAAAGGTCAGTGGTCAAAGGTACTCTGTTGGGCCTAGGACAGACTAGTAATAGTTACTGCCAGGAGGGCATGTTACACTTTTGTATATACCAATGTTTATAGGAGGGATATGGGTGATAATGAGTTAGCAAAGGAGGATAAGACAGAATGGTCAGGCAGGTAGTAGGAAACTGAGTGGGTTGATTTCATTGATCTCTCAGGTCCCTTCCTGTTAGAGATCAGTGATACCATGAACTCTTCCTGAAACACAGAGTTCTTTCTCCATAAGATGAGAGGGTTAGACTACATGATCTTTAAGATTTCTTTCACCTTTGAAATTCTGTTATGCAATGCTTTGGGGAGGGTGTCAAACTCCTGGTTGGATCATGGGAAAATGTGTTTTAGGTCTCTATACTCAAACTCTTCTCAAGTTTCTCCCTCTTTGACATGGATGCAATGACTTATGGTAGAGATGACATTCTACTAGACCCAAGTCTCCAGGAAGCACATCTTTATCACTGGTGCATTAGGCTGTATCTCTACCTCTAAAAGTCCAATTAGGACTTCTTTCATTTCCTAATATTTTCCTCAAAGTATTTTTTAACATCAAATCTTTGAGAAATAGTAGAAAAAAATATATATGTACATATATATATGTGTGTGTATATATATATATATACATATTTAAACATATATAATATGTATTATACAAACACACACACACACACACACACACACACACACACACACACACACACAATTTCAGAGTTAATTTAAAAACTGCAATGTTCCCTATCACTGTGAACAAGGAAATTATAGGAATGAAGGATACAATTGTGGCTTCTGATTTGTTGTGAGGTTGCAGCCCAAACTTCCATTTGATGAAGTCAGCAGACACTTGCTTCTAGTAGCCCTACATAAAAGCACAGACAAAGCACACATTGAGTAGAGATGGGCCCAATGGTTTGGAAGTAATTCAGGTATTCCAAGAATGTGCAATCTGCATCACTGGTGCTGGCTTTAGAGAATTTCAGTTTGGTTGCTGGTTCTTAGAATATATCTGACTTATTGAAATTGAGGAAAAGAAATGAGAGAGGCCAGTGTATCTATTTAAAAAACACATTTTTTACTAGGTAGTCATCAAGGTCTATTCCTCCCTGCCCCCCACCAAGGAACATTGAAATTCCAGAGTTACCTCACAATTTAGTCTTCATTATGCTTCTCTGTTATACATGTTTTTCATTTCCCCCTCTCTTCTTGTGTTTTTGTGTAATAAACATCAAAAAGCAGGAATTGTGTGTGTTTGGACTTAGATATAGGATTATAGGTTTAGAGATGGAAAGAACCATAGAGAACATTGATTTTAACCCCCTTCTTTGACTTATGAGAAAACAGAATGTTATTAAGAGTCCAAGGCAGAGTTAGAAAACGCATCTTCCTGAACTACACAAATTGTAAAGTGCTATATAAATGCTAGCTATTATTATGATGTCACTGTCAATCATGTATTTCTTTCTTCTAGATTTAGGAGAGCCAACTGCTTTCCAGGCATAAGAACATTCAAAATACAGTATCCCAGCCAACACTTGATGGCTTTCCTTCTCTGTATATTTCAGGAACTCGCAAGAAGTTATCATTTTCCTTTTTGATTCAGAGTTGTTAAGTGAAATGACTAGAGAAATAAAAGTAATTTGAGTTATAAATGAGAATACTGCAGATATGAAAGGTTGCTGTAAAGAAGACTAACAATAATGTTCTCTAGTATATAATTTAAGTCTCAGAAGAGTGAATTATGTACTTCAATAAAATGGGGCAAAATGTTATAAAATATGAATAAGTAATGTAGGGTTAGATTTTGCTGTATAAAAATGTTTATAATCTGAGTGCATTTCCATGCATAATTCCCACATATTATATGCATAATAGATGTGATATCTAAAGACCAAAGAAAGGCTAATGTCCAAAGCAGGCAAGGATCATTAGTAATTTCATGAATTTTAGAGTTCTGGTTATTGTGAAGGATAGTAATTTGTTAGCTTAAGTAAGATTATATGCCTTGATTACAAATGACAATGTGTGAAAATATTGACTGAGCTTGCTAAGAAATGCAAGATATAATAACACCTTATTAATTCAGACTCTACTAGAATTGAATCTGCAATAATTTGAACAGGAGTCTAAGGAAGAAAGGAAATCCCTTTCTTTATAGAATACAAATTAGTAATGTGAACAAGGTTAGAAGAGGTTTATTTAAAATAGTAGAGAACATTTTTTTTCAGGAATCCTTAAGCACTTAGGAGCATGTAATCACACACATATAATTGAAGTGCTAGTTGCAAATAAAACATATTCTTTGATTCTTTGAAAGATCCACTATTTTACTATTGCCAGGACTCCCTCCATTTCTGTCTATTGGGACCCTTTCCTTGTTTTCATGTCTTGTATGATTTTTTTCTACATTTTCCTGTATCTTCAAAAGAAAACCTACTTTTATGTAGCATACTTTATTCTTTTAATATCTCAGATACCAAAAGTGCCATTCAAGTTGTCCATTTTGTTTCATTCTCATTATATAAAAGACCAATATTTTTCTCCTATATGGCTTTACAAATGTCCTTTACTCTATTTCTGACATGAAAATCACTGGTATTGGTCTTATCTAGTCATCAAATAAATCCATCTAAGAGGTTTTATTAAGCAATAGCTTCAATTTTGTTTCCTTAGATTTTTGTTGCTTGTTCAATAAAATAACAGAACTCTTTTTCTTAGAAAATATTCTAGAATGTTCACTAATCCAGGCTGATCTTCTCATTGAATTGTCTTAATTGGCTTTTCTTAGTAATGACTACAAAAGAAATAGAAAACTAGGCATTATGGTTTAGTAAAACAAGTAGTGAATTAAAAGAGGTTTGAGTTCCAACTAAGTTAGTGGCTTTGGGCAAATCACTTTATTTGTCTGGGCCTCCATTTCCTTAAATATAAAATTAATTGATTTTACAAGTCCTTAGGATTTCCTTCAGTTTTAATATTTTATAAGAATATAATTTTTTAATCAAATAAATATTTCAAGTTGTTTACAACTTTCTAAAGAGAACCTTAAGATTTTTAAAAACTATTCATTGGTATTCATTGCTGTTGATCATCCTTGCTGGAAAAATAGAAATTATAATTAAATATATAAAATTATTGTGACTTTAGTTGATATGTTATTACCTGATTTATAGCATGGATCATAGAATCAATTAAGAACTATAATAGACTTTTGTGATTATTCTCCAATGACTATTATCCCCTTTTTTTTTTTTTTTTCACAGATGGGGAGATAAGTGTTGGGATTAGTTACTTACAGGTATTAAATTATACACTTATACAATTTACTTATTAAAGTAGTAGAAGTAAGATTTGAATCCTGGTCTTAACACTCTAAAACTTAGGTCACTCACATTGCAGCATGTTGTTTGTAATTTTTCCTAATAGCACTTTTTATATCCAACTATATTTTTCATACTTCATTTTTCTTATACACCTGGGTATTTCCTTTTCTCACTACATTAGAACTGAGATCCTAAAAATTTGAAATGTGTAGATAATCCCTTTATGATAAAAATAACAAACCAATTTTCTAAAGGTTCAGATCATTCATGTTCCTTCCTTGAAAAAAAGTGTATTTGTTACAAATTCCTCTCTGTGGTACTGGGTAGATGCTATCTGTCCTTTATGTGGGGTAGTCCTATTTTACAAGGATGTTATCATTCATTCACTCAATAAGCTTTAATCAACTAACGTCTATCATAGCTGCTTGCAATATTCAGTTCCACTTGTTTTGTATAAAAAATTTATATTCTTGACCTATTTCAAAATTTTTTCTTTGTTTTTAACATTATTGATTCCTCAGAATAGTATTAATGATAAATATTAACTTTTCTAATTGCAAAATAAAGAAATCTGAAAAAGTTTAGGTAAAATAGGCTTTTAACTCAAAAGCCACAGAGAGAAACAATGAAAGACTTTTGTAATTCTCTAGGCTATTCAAAGCATTGAGGTTCACTATCTTTAATTATAGAGGAGTGCCAATGAGTGTTATTTGACTCCCATTTCCCAACACGTGTGTTACTGTCAGTGCTCCATTACCTGCTTGCTTAGAAAGTCTGTTTCTTTGTATTTGCTGTCGGGTGTCACTTCAGTGTTACAATTCACTCAACCCTGCTCTCTTGGTATGAATAGAAAATGAACTATTTCAAGATATTGTGGTCTGGCAGTCTCTGGAAAGCCCAGATAAAATGTATTCTTAGTATTCATCTCTTCTCTGCAGTTATTCTGGTTTGACAGCATCATAACATTGATCTTACTACTACACTGTCAATCATCTTGCTTTGATAATACCTCTGCTTTAGGAATCTAAATGTGTCTTGTTTTGAATGGTTCTGACGACTATTGTGTTTCATGAACCTCATGTGATATAAATGTCTTTGGTCCTGGTTTATTGTTTTCCTGGACAACAAAAATACTAGCCTACCAGTCAAATCCCCTGCCCTCCCCTAGAAATGCTGAGTACTTACTTGATTGAGATGCTAAAACTGAGGGCTTGAGATCTATGAGAAACTTCAAATATTGTAAAAAAAAAAAAATGGAAGAAGGGTTTTGAGAAAAATTTTCACAATGACATGTCAGGTTTAAAAAAAAAATGGGGAAAAAACCCAGTTCTAGGATAACAGAGTTCTCAGATATATGCCAGAGAATGAGAAAAAAAGAAAACAACAAATATAAGACTTATTTAATAGATAACTTTCCTAAAGGAAGAGTATCAGTGATTCTGGGACATAGTTTTTTGCAAAATAATTATTCTCATTTATATAATTATTATATTAATATTTTCCGATTCTCATTAAATATTTCAAAAATAATACTCTGGAACAGAGACAGAAGTTAGCTGTCTTGAGAAGAACTGTCTCTCTCAGGCACTGTTCAAAACATCACAACTGTATTGGGTAAATATCAAATATAGTGGTTCCTTGTGATAAGACTGTATCTACCATAGTTATCTATTCCACACTGCCCCACTTCCCACCTCCAACAAGTATTAGGCCCTAAAAGGTGACAAAGCCAAGAACTGATTGGCCCGGGGGATGGAGGGTAATAGCAGGAATTTCATATACAGTGCTTCTATTTACATAGCTTCTTGGTGGTCTCAATTGTGTTGATGTGACTTTCTGGTATCCAAAGAGAATAAAAGATCACAACCACATAGAGTTGATACCTTTCAGACTTAATGAATGCCAGAAAGACCTGCAGAATACCATGCTATATCTTGGCGAACAGATTCATTTTTTTTTTTTTCAGATTCATTTCTATATGGAGAAAAGGGAGTGCTATCTCTATAAGCCAAGTGCTTTATTGCTATTTTCTTCTATATTTGCTATAAGGAAACCTCATGAATACTTTTGGCAGTCCACTGAAACTTATGGTGAAGCATCATAATTAAGCTTTAGCAGGTATAAATTAAATATATAATATTACAAAATTACCAATTGTGGTGAAATGCAGCTATAACAAACAGACTCATGGGCCCTAAGTTAAAAACTCTTGTTTTAGATGATAAGGTTATTTAGATGCATTGCTAAAACCTTGGAATATAATGAATATTCCTTAATGAGATCTATCATTACATGGAGAAAGTTTTTTAAGGATGGAGGAGAGATGTACATATTCATAGACAGCAGACAAGGAGAAACTTAGTCAGTAATAGAATGGGGATGGTGGAAGGGTGCAATCTACTGGAGAAACCAGGAATGGGATTGATTGTTCATGTAAAAGAGTTCATATTGGCAAAGAGAAGAACTACTTTCAAAGGTGTGTGAGATGAGAATAAAAAAGGAGAAAATGACAGAAAGCATAGCTCTGTGGGTTTTTTCCCCTAACTTTTATTATTTGTATATAAATAGGATGAAGAGCAGTGCATGTGGTGAATAATCCAAGACTGAGGGTTGGCAGGACAAAATAACATGTCAAAGGACTCTAGACAAAAGGGCAGGATATGTTGAACTAGTCTGCCAAAGTAGTCAGGATGGTAGAGGAGAACATAGGCAGTGCAGGGATGATAGGTTGGGAAAGAAGAATAAAGTGATTAGATGTCATGGGTTGCAAGACAGAGTGAAAGGTGAGATTGTAAAAGATTGTGAACAAATAAAACATAAAAGTGGAACCTTTGTGGATCATGGTAAGATCAAGGATATGATTAACTGTGAGTAGCTGAAGGAGGTTGGAGGAGTAAGTCATGAGAAATGAGTAGGTCAAGGAAATGGAAACTTTGAGGGAGTGTCATCATTTATATAGAAGACTCTTAGAAAGGCGGTAGGAGATGGGGAGAAAGAGACTGAGACAGAACATGTCTACATAAAGAACAATTTAATCTCCTCCTTTCCTCCACTTTTGAAAATCTTTTGAGAAATAGCCTGATATAATTTGAACAACAGAGCATAGCTACCACAGAGCAAGGGAGGAGTCAGAAAGACAAGTAGAGAGAATACACTTATTTTCCTTTTAAACTTCAAGACTCAATAAGGATGATGTTATATACTGTAAGCACATGTTGTCATGGCACTGGGGGGCCCACAAATGGGCCATATGCTAAGTTGCTGAGAGCAGAAAAAAACAATTCATTTAGAGAGTGAAAGCATTCTCATAGAAGTCTAGCAGAAATTTGGTGTAAAGAGGAGGGGCTGAGGAATCCAGGGGTAAATAAGATGATCAAAGAAATGGATACACTGTGATTCTGAGGGTAACTATAAGGAGGATTGATTTGTAACCAGGGAGTGTAAAGTAGAGTTCTTAGAGAGATTATATTCCATATTTGTCCCTGGAGAATTCTCTGTAGAAGATAATGAGCATTATTTGTTGTGAAGAGGCAGGACTTCAGTAGGGATGAGGGGTACAGAACCACAAAAGTTAAAGATATGCGTTGCTAAAACTGTATTTGCTGGAGGCAAACATGGATGGTAGAGTAGAGCTGTGAAAGACAGAAAATATTAGAATAACTAGTATTGCTAATAGGAAGTTCCTACAGGGGGGAAAAAGCAATGGCAAAGAGAACTTGCAATCGGAAACGTATTTAAATCCTAGACTCCCTATTTTTTTCATGTTTTCACTCTAGTACTATAAATCATGGGATGATATAATTCTATAAGAGGGAATATTGCTAATTGTAGGGGAAGGTGTCTCTTGATTCATTATAAGCATGGATGTAAGGCTTTGGGGCCCATTCATTTATGAATAAAATGAATTTGTATTTTGATCCTTGTAAGACTGAAATAAAGGAAAAAATAAAAAAAGGAAAGTACACTCAGATTTTTTGACATGAGTTCTATTTTTCATCTTGCATTTGTTGTTTTATACTTGTTTTCATATTGCTCAGTGAAGGTGTATTTTGTTAAATTTCTGAAAAAAACCCACAGAGATTGGATCTTCTTTTAAAGTAATAAAAACATTTATTAAGTGCTCTCTATTGTATAAGGCTTCATGCTAGATGCTGGGAATGTAAATATGAAAAGAACCAAAAGCTAGTATTTTCAAGGAGTTTACAATCCATAAGGGGAAAGTAGGTATGCACATGGATGATCATAATTCAAGTTGGACAAGGTTTAAGTGCACAGGACACTTCCAAGTAGAATGGAATGACATCCTGAAGGAACAAAAGGCTAGCCATGGCCATCAGAAAGAGATTAATGAATGACATAGTACTCTAACTGAATCTTGGGGAAAAAATGTCAATAGAAAGATATGGGATGGGATGAGGAATCCACACCAGGTGAGAGGGTCAATATTTGGATAGGCATAGGAAGTAGGAGAGGACAGAACAAGACTGGGGAATCACAAGTAATCTAGTTTAACTAGAAGATAGAAGGTGAAAAGGGAGTAAAATGAAATTAGAAAAGTCTGCTGGAGTCAGTGTCAAAAATCTTAAATGGTAGGTTATGGATGGTATACTGGTAGGTCTCTCTCTCTCTCTCTCTCTCATACACACACATTTGATAAGTAATAGGAAGCTTTTTCAGCACTGTAACAATGTGACCAGAAGGGTACATCCAGATTATTTGGAGAGGTATTCTTTCTTTTGAATTTGCCCTAAAGCACCCAAAATGGTATTTTGTGCACAATGGGCCTTCAAACAAATGATTGTTAAATAATTGTTTACTATGCCCTGTGTGCCAAGCTTTGGAAACCAAGCCTTGAAGCTATGACCTTTCACTGCACATTTCAATGGCCTCTGCCAAACAGGTCTGATAAACACCAGGGAAGTTAGAGCCCTGGGCAGTTTTCAAGGGCTCTGGCTACCTTTACTCTATCTCCCCAGAAAAGTATAAATAATACAAATGCCTGGAGGTTCTATGATCCATTACCTTAGCAAGTGGACCAATCTTGATTAAATGTTGTAGTGTTTGAAACAGGATAGATTCATAAATTCACAGAAGTTCAGTCCTGGAAGGGACCTCACAACTCAGAATGTAGATTTAGAAGCAGTGCAACAGAAAGAGGGAAAAAAAAGCCACTGCTTTGGAATCAGAGAACCTGGGTTCTAGTCCTGTTTTAGTTACTTTTTGACCTGAATGACTCTGTTTCCTCAGGACCATCTCTAGGGTCCCTCTGAATTCCATCTATCTCATCCTATAATCTTATGTATGAAAGTCTTGGAAGGATTATTACAAATTATCTAGTCTGAGATCTTATAAAAGAAAAAAACTCTGATCCAGAGAAGTTAAGCCACTTATCCAAGATCGCAAAGCCAATTAATAACCCAGCATGACTTAGAAATTCCAGAACCCAATCCTTAGGCCAATGGTTTTTCTATTGCTACTATTGTGGGTGTTGTTCAGTTAGTTCAATCATGTCCGAATATTCATGACTTTGTGAACCATACTACTCCAGTGGTTTCTCATTTCCTTATCTAGTAGAAAAAGGCAAACAAGGTTAAGTGACTTACCTAGTGTCACACAGGTAGTAAATGTCTGAGGTCACATTTGAACTCAGATCTTTCTTATTCCAGACCTAGCACTCTATTCAATCTTGGAGCTTGGGCAATGATCGAGACCCCAGCTTAATCGTACCACATTCTACTTTCCAGACCTCATCCCTCTGCATTGAAAGTCACCAAACAGGAAGTGCGGATTTTTAATGAACACCAGCTAACAGCCAAGATCTTCTGTCTTTTTTTTTATGATTTCTATACCACTCTGTTCCATGTATTTTGTTCTTAAACATTTTCCCTAAGACCTTGCCCTATGACTATAGGAAATGCTAAAGGTCTATTCACATGATAAAGCATTACAAAGATACAAGCTTTGGAGGAGGTGGAGGTTGTGCTTGGTTATGTCTTGAGCTCTAAGAGATTATCTGTGATAACTTGATAACACATGATATTTACTAAATAACAATGTTCTGTAATCCAAAGTATACCATAAGGGCTGGTTACACTCTTCACGTTGATAAACTTGTCATTTTCTATTGCAATGTCTCGACAGTTAGCTGCATGAGTGCTAAATGTTGCTTTTAATTAAACAATAAAGAATGTAACACCCTTTATGGTATTGTTATAAATTTTGATGTGGTACAACAATTTGATTCCTTAAAAATTAATTGCCTAGGAGTGTGTTTAAGTAATATTGATTATGTTGGTGCCTCATGTTGATCTGTGATACTTAACCCAGCATTTAAAATATCTTTTTTCCATTATATATTGTGATGCAAGAATAAAAGCAAAGTACAAAACAAATAGGCACTTGAATTCTAATAGCAATAAGCAATAAATGTCAGGCATCTGGAAATTATGGTTGCAATTTCATCAGAGTACACTTTGTTCTTCTATTATGCCTGCATGAATTTTGCTACAGGCAAAATCTATTACAGATAACAGTTAAGAACCTTTCTAATCTACACAGATAGTCATGGCAAAATGCTAGGGAACTAAATGTTAGAAAATGTAATATTGCAGGAGAAAATTGACACTTGTAGAAAATAATGTGGTTGTATTTAGAACTGCAAATGATAATAATTTCTTTAAGATCGTGATGCAGGGGAAATAGTGAAATATCTGACCCAGCTAGCTGAAGGACATGGTGTTGACAATGTATAGCTTTTCTGTTTGTTGGGCTCTGTGTGTGTGTGTGTGTGTGTGTGTGTGTGTGTGTGTGTGTATACATAGATGTTTATCTGTAAATTGGGAGTGGGAGTATGTTTAATGATTGCTACCTGAAATTGCAATTACAAAGTCAAATCACACATGAAAAGTCTGGGGTTTTTCCCCTGCCCTTGGGTGTATTTGAATGGAGTATTTCTATTCCTGGGCCTCTTGCCTGCCCTTATGAAAAAGATTAGTTAGTGAATGGTACTCTTTATGGCACAGAGTGACCCTAGATAGTTGTTGGTAGATTTACTAACTGGTCTTTTGGGAAATTGGCTCCCGGCTATTAACTTGGAAAAACAGCTTCTCTGCACTTAAATCTGGCTTAACCTGAATCTGCTGGGCCTTGAAATATTCAAACTGGAGTTGGGGACAATTCGTATTTGTTCTGTCAGTTATCATCTTTATGATATGTATTCATGAAATTACTAAATGTCAGCTCTTGAAGAGACATCACAAGTCATCTGGTCCTACTCGTACCAACCAAGAATGGTATCAGGTGCTTATCTGGTGGGAGGAAACTAAATACTAGCATCCTAATCATCTTCCTCTAGATATTCTCCCATTAATTATCCCTCCTGAAAAAAAAGAAAAAAAGAAAAAAAAAAAGCATCCCAGAATGAACAGTCTTCAAGAGATGGTCTAAACAAGGTAGAGGTCAGACAGGTTATTGCTTCTTACCTGGATAGTAGGTCTCTCTTAATGTGAATAACATTATATTACCTCTCTTGCCTATCACATCATACTCTTATCTCATATTGAACTAAACCACTAAACCCTTCAGAACTTTTTAAAATGATCTGTTTAGCCAAACTTCATCTTTATTGTACTTGTAAAATTGACTCCTGAATCCAAGCTATAGGTCTATATTTAATCCAGCTAATTATAGTTTACAGCATTTTTCTTTCTCAATCACTTAGTCATTTCTGGAACTAACCATGCTCTGCCCTTCAGATTTTGAACCCCACTTTGCAGTACAGAAAACAATAATTGCACTAACAACAATAACCAAACAACCAATATTGTAACCCTATCTGAAGATGCTTACAAAATTCTGCCTTTTACAATGAGGAAGGAGATATATATAATTTATTTATTTTCCTGAACTATCACTATCAATTACTCAGTTGTTTACTCTTAAGTGAGTATTCCATTTGTATTTTGTATGCATTGTGCAATTTTGATTACCCAAGTCTATTGGTCCATCCATGTTTTGTTACTTCTTAGAGCAAAATACCATTCCATAATATTCATTTACTAAAGTTTTTTCCCCTCAATTTATCGACATTCACTTTTAATAGTTCTTTGACATGACAAAAAATAATGCTATGAATTTTGGCATATATAGAATCTTCATTTCTTCTTTTTTTGACTTCTCTAGGAGTATATGCCCAATACTGGGATCATTGGGTGAAAAGTCTCAGATAGTTGAGCAACTTTTCTTGCATGATTACAAATAGATTTCCCAAATGGTGGGGACATATTCATAACTCTATTAACAGTGCCCCATCATTCTCTCTTATACAAGCCCCTCCAACATTTATTGTGCCTATCTTTTGTCTTTTTCAATTTGTAGGGTATGAAGTGAAACAGATGACTAATCTTTAGTTTGCAATTTTTCTTCTTTTGAAAATCTGGACCTTTTCTCTTCTTTAGTCCCAGAGTATCCTTTCTACTCTACTTTTCAAAGATCACTTACACTGACCAAGTTATCACATTCACCAATATTCTGAAGTACGGGTCATCTGAGCTTAGAGATTTGAATTTATGGTTGTGCTATTAGATCTCTCTCTATGCATCTTGGACTTCAAATCCATCTTCCTCCTGTCATTTCATATCCAAAAACCATTCTCCTTGAGAGGTCAAATGGAAAATAAGAATTAAGTAGCCCTATTTTTCACCCTGCATCTATCATCATCATCCTATCCATTCTAGGAAAGGGCCTATCCCTACTTTAATCTCCTTTTACCCAGCAACCCATTTTGTTTTTTTCAGTTTTCACCATCAGCCTGAGTTCATTATGATTTTTGATTTTCCCAAACATATTCTTACAGGGGGCTATATATTTTGGCAGTCACTCAAATAAATTCCTGTTTCTACTTTTTGCATATAGAGGATATTCTAAAAGTTTGAGTGCAATTTAAAGTTATTGAACTTTGGCGATACATGACATTTTAAAAAATTTTATTGGTTTCATTATTACATCATAATAATTTCTGGGAAAATCAGACAAATAAATGTTTCTCTCCACATTTAATCTCCCTTTACCTAATAACAAAGGAAAACAATACAGCATAAACTTCTAACCTAGTAACTATACCTTTTTCTAATTAAAGTGTTTTATTTTCAAAATATATGCATGGATAATTTTCAACATTCACTCTTGCAAAATCTTGTGTTCCAATTTTTTTCCTCTCTTCCCTCCCATCCTCCCCTAGATGGCAAGTGATCTATGTTAAACATGTGCAACTCTTCTATATAGATTTCCACAAATATCATGCTGCACAAGAAAAATCAGGTCAAAAAGGAAAATAATGAGAAAGAAAACAAAATGGAAGCAAACAACAAAGAGAGTGAAAATACTATGTTGTGATCCACACTCAGTCCCCAGAGTCATCTCTCTGGATGCAAATGGCTCTCTTCATTGCAAGACCATTTTTGTATAGGTTCCATGAATTGATAAGAAAAAGTATATTCCTTTATTTCTCCATTCAATTTTCTCAAAGGTCTATCATACCTAACTTTTCTAGAATTCTATTTACCTCCTTAACTTCTTTCATATTTATTTTGTGGTTTGATTTATCGAGTTCTGAGAGAGCAAGTTTAAGATCCTCCACTAGTATAGTTTTACTGTCTAATTCTTGCAGCTCTCTTAACTTCTCCTCTAGGAATTTGGATGCTATGCCACTTAGTGCATATATGTTTAATATTGATATTACTTCATTATCTATGGTATCCTTTATAAGATGTAGTTTCCTTCCATGTCTCTTTTAATTAGATCTATTTTTTGTTTTTGCTTGATCTGAGGTCAGGATCTCTACCTCTACTTTTTTTTTTTTTACTTTACCTGAAGCATAATAGATTCTGTTCCAGACTTTCACCTTTACTCTGAATGGATCACTCTTCTTTAAATGTGTTTCTTGTAAACAACATATTGTAGGATTCTTGCTTTTAATCTAATTTGCTATCTACTTCTGTTTTATGGGAGAGTTCATCTTATTTATATTCACAATTAAAATGTCTAAATCTGCATTTCTTGCCATCTTGTTTCCCCCAAGTTATAGTTTTCCTATTCCTTTTCCCATTTCCCTCTTCCCTAGTACTTTGCTTCTGAATACTACCTCCCTCAAATAGCGCTCCCGTTTTGTAGCCCTTCCTCATTTCTTATACCTTTGCCTTCTATTTTTGTTCTCCCTCAATTAGTCTCCCACTTTCCTTTCCACTTTCCCCTCTTGCTTACATATAGGGCAAGACAAGTTTCTCTGTGAAGCTACATTCTCTCTGAGACAAATTTGATGAGAGTGAGATTCACACAATACTCATCCCTCTTCCTTTTTCCCCTCAATTGCAATAGGTCTTTTTTGCCTCTCCATGAGTTGTAATTTACCCCATTTAAACTCAATTTTCCTCTTTTTCCAGTAGAATTCCCTTTCCCCCTCTGGTTTCTTTTTTATATTATCACAATAAAAGCAAATTATACTTTCTAGGTATATCCATAAGAGAGGTATAGATCTCAAGAGTTAAACAAATCATCTTTTAATACAGGAATAAAAGGGTTATAACTTTTAAAAGAAAGTTATTTTTTTTTCTTTACTTTTTACCCCTTCTCTTGAGTTCTGTATTTGAAGATCAAATTTTCTGTTTAGCCCTGGTCTTTTAATCAGAAATGAATGAAATTCACCTATTTCATTGAATGTCCATCTTCTTCCCTGAAAGATAATGCTCCATTTTGCTGGATTCTTCACTGCAATCCAAGTTCTTTTGCCTTTTGGAACATCAGATTCCATACACTTCGATCCTTTAAAGTGGAAGCTGCTAGTTCCTGGGCAATCATAATTGTGGCTCCATGATATTTGAATTGTTTCTTTCTGGCTGCTTGCAATATTTTCTCCTTGACCTGATAATTCTGAAATTTATCTACAATGTTTCTTAGAGGTTTCATTTTGAGGTCTCTTTCAGGAAGTGATTGGTAAATTCTTTCAACAGCTATTTTATCCTCTGATTCTAGAACACCAGGGCAGTTTTCCTTGATGATTTTCTGAAAGAATATATGTAGGCTTTTTTTCATCATGGTTTTTAGGAAGTCTAATAATTCTTAGATTGTCTCTCCTAGAGCTATTTTCCAGATTACTTGTTTTTCAAGTGAGGTATTTTATATTTTCTTCTAAATTTTTCATTTTTTTGGTTTTGTTTGATTGATCCTTGAATTCTCATTGAGTCATTCACTTCCCTTTGTTCAATTCTAATTTTTAGTGAATTATTTTCTTCAATTATTTTTAAATTTTACTTATGCATTTCACTTATTGAATTTTTAAATGAGGTGTTTTGTGCATTGGATTTTTTTTTCCATTTCTCAAATTCTTTTTTTTTTTTTTTCCCAACGAGTTGGTTTCTTTTTCAAATCTATTTTATAAGGAATTTTTTGCTTTGTCCACTTCATCAAATCTATTTTGTAAGAAACTATGTGCTTTTTTCATGTTACTAAATTTATTTTTAAGGAGTTTTCTTCAGATAATTTATGTGTTTCCTTTTGTAAATTCTCTTTCAAAGTTCTCATTTCCTCTTCCCATTTTTCTTCTAACTTTCTTTTAAGATCCTTTTTGAATTCTTCCAAGAGAACCTTGTGAGTTGGGGATCAACTCATATCACACTTTGGAGCTTCATCTGGAGATGATTTGGCTTTAGTATCCTCAGGGTTTGAGGTCTGTTCTTCTCATTCTCCATAAAAGCTATCTATGGTCATAGTTCTTTTTGGATTTTTGCTCATTTTTTAAAGGTTTAGGTCTGCTCTTAGGGCAAAGGGGAGATTGTCCCAAACTTCCTCTATGGATGACAATAGTTTTAAGCTGCCCTGGGCCAGTGCTGCTGACTTCCTTCGGTGGACATGTTCAGGTCCCTCATTATTCTGGGGTTCAAAGGTTTTGTAATTGCATCAGATGTTTCATAGCTAATCTGCCAGTCCACTGGCTTGTAATCATGATAGAGTAACCAATGCTGCTGTATCTTGGTTAAGAGCTTGCCAATAGATCCCCCAGTGCATGGACACCACACCACCCTGGGTCCCTACACTGGACCTTCACTTGGCTACCTCCCTCTCCCCCACCCCTGCCTGATTGAAAAAGACCTTTTATGAAGGTCTTCCAAAATATATTTAGTGGAAACTTGTTACACTTCAAATATTTCTGTGTTATGTCGCTCCAAAACTAGTTCAGAGGCATGACCTGGTGTTATTCTGAGGGACTCTAGGCTCAGATAAAGAACTTTTTACTCTCTGCATTTTGGCTCTGCCCTCAGTAATTTTATATTGCAATGTATTCATCATTCTTCCCTAGTAGTGTCCCATCCTGATACTTTGAGGAACAATAGTATGTCATCACCGATTCTGAAAGGTCATCATTATTTTTTCAGTTGCTTAGAGCTCAACTTCTTTTGTGTCTTGTTTTTTTCATTATCAAGAGTCATTATGTGTGTGTGTGTGTGTGTGTGTGTGTGTATATATATATATATATATGTATATATATGTATGTATATGATTTTAGATCTCCTTACTTCACTCAAAATCAATTCATATAAATCTTCCCAAACTTATCTGAATTCCTTATATTTGTCATTTACTATGACATAATAATATCTATTATATTTATATAGTACAATTTTTAAAATGTCATTTTCTTCCTAATTGAGTATTAACATTATTTCAAATTCTTTGTGATCACCAAGGATATTAATATAAATATTCAGGAAAATATTGGATATATGGCATTTATGACCACATATAATTTAAAGAAAAATAATCTTGAAATATGTCAGAACTCTGGTCAATACATTGACCAAAAATGACTTGACCAGAATTGTGATAAAACATATCTGCCATTACTTGGCAAACAGGTGGAGGTACAGATATAACCAATATATTGACTTGCTTTGTTTGAATTATACTTATTATGGGAAGTTAGAAGGTGAAGTAGATAAAATATTGAACTTTGTAAAGGGCCGGAATTGTAAAGGTCTGGTCGTCTCTAAGTTATCCTTGGAAACTCAACTCAATCTCCCAGCCAGACTCTCTCCTTCCAGCCTGCCTTCCCAAGTCTGTCTAAGACTTGACTACTTCTTGCCCTCCTGCCCTCCTCTTTTATCCTGCAGAGACTGTAATGAGAATTCAACGGGGCTTGTGAGAAAATACTTCAACCAATGAACTTGCTCCTCCACCTCCACCTACAAAGTCAATCCCTTCAATTCTTTTTTTTTTTTGTAAAGAAACTTGAAGTTTATTTTTAAAAGAAACAAACTTTGCATTCAGAAGGATGAGAATGATTTAGAGCAAGCATTCTTAGTTCAGGGAAACTGATTCTTAGGGTTCTATGTTAAAGAAAGAGAGTTTAGGGTAGAAAAAATCTGTGGGAAGAATTTAGGTAATATTTAGAAGTTACCAAGTCGGAAGTGTCCTTCCTCTGCTGAATCAGATCCTATCTTATATATGCTTACACAATTACTTCTTTCTCCTTCCTATGGGCAGTAACAAGTCCTTTTACTTTAGGGCTGTGACTTTCCCTTTCTGAGCAATTTATTGCCCCTTTTTTTTCAGAGTCTGTCTTACTTTTCTTTTCTTTTTTTTTTTTTTTTTTTTTTTAATTTTTTTTATTTTATATATATATATATATTTTATAATATTATCTCTTGTATTCATTTTTCCAAATTACCCCCCCTCCCTTATTCCCTCCCCCCGACGACAGGCAATACCATACATTTTACATGTGTTACAATATAGTCTAAGTACAATACATGTGTGTGAATATCATTTTCTTGTTGCACAATAAACATTAGAATCCGAAGGTACATGCAACCTGGGCAGACAGATATTAGTGCTAACAATTTACATTCCCCTCCCAGTGTTTCTTCTCTGGGTGTATCTACCTCTGTCCATCATTGATCAACTGGAAGTGAGTTGGATCTTCTTTATGTTGAAGATTTCCACTTCCATCAGAATACATCCTCATACAGTATCGTTGTTGAAGTATACAGTGATCTTCTGGTTCTGCTCATTTCACTCAGCATCAGTTGATTTAAGTCTCTCCAACCCTCTCTGTATTCCTCCTGCTGGTCATTTCTTACTGAGCAATAATATTCCATAACTTTCATATACCACAATTTACCCAACCATTCTCCAACTGATGGACATCCATTCATCTTCCAGTTTCTAGCTACAACAAAAAGAGCTGCCACAAACATTTTGGCACATATATGTCTCTTTCCACTCTTTAGTATTTCTTTGGGATATAATCCCAGTAGTAGCGCTGCTGGGTCAAAGGGTATGCACAGTTTGATAACTTTTTGGGCATAATTCCAGATTGCTCTCCAGAATGGCTGGATTCTTTCACAACTCCACCAGCAATGTATTAGTGTCCCAATTTCCCCACATCCCCTCCAACATTTGTCATTATTTGTTCCTGTCATCTTAGCCAATCTGACAGGTGTGTAGTGGTATCTCAGAGTGGTCTTAATTTGCATTTCTCTGATCAGTAGTGATTTGGAACACTCTTTCATGTGAGTGGATATAGTTTCAATTTCTTCCTCTGAGAATTGTCTGTTCATATCCTTTGACCATTTATCAATTGGAGAATGGTTTGGTTTCTTATAAATTATGGTCAGTTCTCTATATATTTTGGAAATGAGACCTTTGTCAGAACCTTTGTTTTTAAAAATATTTTCCCAATTTGTTACTTCCCTTCTAATCTTGTTTGCATTAGTATTATTTGTACAGAAACTTTTTAGTTTGATGTAATCAAAATCTTCTATTTTGTGATCAATAATGATCTCTAGTTCTCCTCTGGTCATAAATTCCTTCCTCCTCCACAAGTCTGAGAGGTAGATTATCCTCTGTTCCTCGAATCTATTTATTATCTCCCTCTTTATGCCTAAATCATGGATCCATTTTGATCTTATCTTGGTATATGGTGTTAAGTGTGGATCCATATCTAATTTCTGCCATACTAATTTCCAGTTTTCCCAACAGTTTTTTCCGAATAATGAATTTTTATCCCTAATGTTGGAATCTTTGGGTTTGTCAAAGATTAGATTGCTATAGATGTACCCTTTTTTGTCCTTTGTATCTAATCTGTTCCACTGATCTACCGGTCTATTTCTTAGCCAATACCAAATGGTTTTGGTGACTGCTGCTATATAATATAGCTTTAGATCAGGTACACTTAGACCACCTTCCTCTGAGTTTTTTTTCATTAGTTCCCTTGCAATTCTTGACCTTTTATTCTTCCATATGAATTTTGTTGTTATTTTTTCTAGGTCATTAAAATAGTTTCTTGGGAGTCTGATTGGTATAGCACTAAATAAATAGATTAGTTTGGGGAGTATTGTCATCTTTATTATATTCGCTCGGCCTATCCAAGAGCACTGAATGTCTTTCCAATTATTTAAATCTGATTTTATTTTTGTGGCAAGTGTTTTGTAATTTTTCTCATATAATTCCTGACTTTTCTTTGGTAGATGGATTCCCAAATATTTTATACTATCAACATTTGTTTGGAATGGAATTTCTCTTTGTATCTCTTGCTGTTGCATTTTGTTAGTGATATATAAAAATGCCGAGGATTTATGTGGATTTATTTTGTATCCTGCCACTTTGCTGAAATTTTGAATTATTTCTAGTAGCTTTTTAGCAGAGTCTTTGGGGTTCTCTAAGTATACCATCATGTCATCTGCAAAAAGTGATAGTTTAATTTCCTCATTTCCTACTCTAATTCCTTGAATCTCTTTCTCGGCTCTTATTGCCGAGGCTAGTGTTTCTAGTACTATATTGAATAGTAATGGTGATAGTGGGCAACCTTGTTTCACTCCTGATCTTACTGGGAAAGGTTGCAGTTTATTTCTATTGCATATTATGCTTACTGACGGTCTTAAATATATACTCCTGATTATTCTAAGGAATAATCCATTTATTCCTATACTCTCAAGAGTTTTTAGTAGGAATGGATGTTGGATTTTGTCAAATGCTTTTTCTGCATCTATTGAGATGATCATATGGTTCTTATTAATTTGATTATTAATATGGTCAATTATATTAATAGTTTTCCTAATATTAAACCAGCCCTGCATTCCTGGAATAAATCCTACTTGATCATAGTGTATTATCTTGGAGATGATTTTCTGAAGTCTTTTTGCTAATATCTTATTTAAGATTTTAGCATCAATATTCATTAAGGAGATTGGTCTATAATTTTCTTTCTCAGTTTTCGATCTACCAGGTTTAGGTATCAGTACCATGTCTGTGTCATAAAAGGAATTTGGTAGGACTCCTTCATCCCCTATTTTTTCAAATAATTTATATAACATTGGGGCTAATTGTTCTTTAAATGTTTGGTAGAATTCACATGTGAATCCATCTGGCCCTGGGGATTTTTTCCTGGGGAGTTGATTAATAGCTTGTTCTATTTCTTTTTCTGAAATGGGACTATTTAAGCAATTTATCTCCTCCTCTGTTAATCTAGGGAGCCTATATTTTTGGAGGAAGTCATCCATTTCACTTAAGTTATCAAATTTATTGGCATAAAGTTGGGCAAAGTAACTCCTTATTATTTCTCTAATTTCCTCTTCATTGGTGGAAAGATCCCCCTTTTCATTTGTAAGACTATCAATTTGATTTTCCTCTTTCTTTTTTTTGATCAAATTTACCAAAGGTTTATCTATTTTATTGGCTTTTTCATGAAACCAACTCTTGGTTTTATTTATTAATTCAATAGTTCTTTTACTTTCAATTTTATTGATTTCTCCTTTTAATTTTTGTATTTCGAGTTTAATTTTTGGTTGGGGGTTTATAATTTGGTCTTTTTCTAGCCTTTTAAGTTGTAAGCCCAATTCGTTAATCTTCTCTTTCTCAATTTTCTTCAAATAAGCCTCTAAAGATATAAAATTTCCCCTTATTACCGCTTTAGCTGCATCCCAAAGATTTTGATATGATGTCTCATCATTATCATTATCTTGGGTGAAATTATTAATTGTTTCTATAATTTGCTCTTTCACCCAGTCATTCTTTAAGATGAGATTATTCAGTTTCCAATTACTTTTTGGTCTATTTACCCCTAACTTTTTACTGAATGTAGCTTTTATTGCATTGTGATCTGAGAAGAAGGCATTTATTATTTCTGCCTTCCTACATTTAATTTTGAGATCTTTATGTCCTAGTATATGGTCAATTTTTGTATAGGATCCATGAACTGCTGAGAAGAAAGTATATTCCTTCCTATTGCCATTCAGTTTTCTCCAAAGGTCTATCATACCTAGTTTTTCTAATGTTCTATTTACTTTTTTAATTTCTTTCTTGTTTGTTTTGTGGTTTGATTTGTCTAAATCTGAGAGTGCAAGGTTGAGATCTCCCACTATTATAGTTTTACTGTCTATTTCTTCTTGCAGTTCTCTTAACTTTTCCTTTAGAAAGTTAGATGCTATACCACTTGGTGCATATATGTTTAGTATTGATATGGCTTCATTATTTATGCTACCTTTCAGCAGGATATAGTTTCCTTCCTTATCTTTTTTAACGAGATCTACTTCTGCTTTTGCTTGATCTGAGATAAGGATAGCTACCCCTGCTTTTTTGGCTTTACCTGAAGCATAATAGGCTCTGTTCCAACCTTTTACCTTTACTCTGTATGTATCTCCCTGCTTTAAGTGTGTTTCCTGTAGGCAACATATTGTAGGGTTCTGCTTTTTGATCCAATCTACTATCCGTCTCCGTTTGATGGGATCGTTCATCCCATTTACATTTACAGTTAAAATTACTAATTCTGTATTTCCTGCCATCGTATTATCCCCAGATTATGCTTTTTTCCCTTGACCCCCCTGATCCCCCTCCCCGATATTTAATTTACAGACCCCCCTTGTGACGCGCAACCCTCCCTCTTTTTTTTTTTTTTTTTTTTTTTAGGATCCCTCCCCCCTCCCTCCAAGTCCCTTCACTTATTCCCCTTTTCCTTTTCCCTTTTCCTCTCCCCCCTTTTAATGAGGTGAGAGAAAATTCTCTGAAAAACAAATATGTTAATTATTTACTCTTTGAGCCTCTTCTGATGAGAGTAAGATTCACACAATGATTCTCCCCCTCACTAAGTTCCCTCAGATATGGTGTATTTTCTATGTCTCTTCCTGGGATGTAGTTTCCCTCTTTTTATCACTCCTTCCCCTTTTTCTGAACCGACCTCCTTCCCTTTACCACACCCCCCTTTTTTTCTTTTATATCAGTAAAATCAAATTATCCTTGAGTATTTTTTATATACCCACAACAGAGTTACAGTTCTCAAGGGTTCTGTGTACCTTTTTCTGTTTCTCTTCAGTCTTGTGGATGTAGATCAAATTTTTTGTTTAAGTCTGGTTTTTTTCTTAGAAACATATAGAATTCCTCTGTTTCATTGAATGACCATCTTCTTCCGTGGAAAAAGATGCTAAACTTAGCTGGGTAGTTCATTCTTGGTTGCAGTCCTTGATCTTTTGCCTTACGGAATATCAGGTTCCAGGCCCTTCTATCTTTTAATGTGGAGGCAGCCAGATCTTGGGTGACCCTTATTGTGGCACCTTGGTATTTAAATTGTTTTTTTCTAGCTGCTTGCAGGATTTTCTCCTTTGTGTGGTAATTCTGCAGCTTAGCCACAATATTCCGTGGTGTTCTTTTTTTAGGGTCTATTTCAGAAGGAGTTCGATGAATTCTTTCCACATCTACTTTCCCTTCTGTTTCTATTATCTCTGGACAGTTCTCTTTGATAATTTCCTGTAAAATAGAATCTAGGCTCTTTTTTTGGTCATAGTTTTCTGGAAGTCCAATAATCCGCAGATTATCTCTCCTAGATCTATTTTCCAGGTCTATAGATTTTCCCAGTAAGTATTTGACGTTGTTCTCCAGCTTCTCATTTTTTTTGTTTTGTTTGACTGATTCTTGGGTTCTCTGTGAATCATTCATTTCTATTTGTTCCATCCTGACTTTTAAGGAGTTATTTTCTTCTTTCACAGTTTTTAGTTCTTTTTGTAAATGCCCAATTTCATTTTTAAATGAATTATTTTGCTCTATTGAATTTTTTTCCATTTCCCTAATTTTTTTTTGAGAATTATTTTCTTTTTCCAATTCAGAAATTCTATTTTCTTGAGACTTTTTTATCTTTTCCAATTCAGAAATCCTACTTTCCTGTGTTTTTTTAACCTTTTCTAATTCACTAATTTTGTTTCCCTGCATCTCCTGTGAATTCTTTATTTTTTCCAACTCCAATTTCAGGACGTTGTTATTCTCTATCATAACTTCCCTTTCCTTGCCCCATTTTTCTTCGATCTCCCTCAATTTCTTAAGAGCTTCTTCTAGGAGAGAGTTATGTGATGGGGGGCAGGAATCGTTCCCCTTTAGGTTGTTATCTTCTGAATCTTTGCTGTTAACTTCCTCGGGGTTGGGTACCCGCTCTTTCTCTGTATAGAAGGAATCTATAGTTTTTCTAGCTTTTTTGCTCATACTTAAAAAATGTTTTGGGGTCTGTCCCTGGGGTAGGAAATTATTTACTTCTTTACCAGCTTCCTCCCAGACCGGATGGATGCAGCGGCTCCTGAGCCTGAGCTAAGAGAGAGCTCTGGGAGAGAGTTCCCCACCCCCTCCCTGGAAGCGCCTCAGAGGTGATTAGCACTGCTGTGCTTTGAGGGCGTAGAATAGTGAAGACAGCAAGAAGCCCAGCCTATGTGTCCGGGTGGGGAGTGGATGTCTGCAGCAGGTGACGTGAGAAGCCCCTGCGCTCAAACTGGAAGTGTCTGCCAGAAACCGCGGTCCCTAGTTCAAAGGTTCCGCTTCTCTGGGACTTCCTGGAGCTGAGTTCCACTCCCTCCAGCTAAGCTAGGCCGTGTGTGTTGCCTTGGGCCGTATCCACCCACTTGTCAATCTCTTAACTATTCTCAGGAGGTAGCTGAGGCCACACCCCCTGGTGCCGAGTCTGCCGAGTCACCCCCAGGGTGGGGGGGAGGGGAAATCTAATCTGAGTTTTAAAATATTTTGGCTTTCTCTTCTGAACTGCTAAATTATTAGCAGAGAAGAGCTAACAGCCTGTGCCAGATTCCTTTACCTCAGTGGCTTCTCTGATCCCAGAGCCCCTCCCAGCGCAATGGGCGCAGTGTGCCCCTACCCCACCATCTGTGCTGGTCTTTCTTATTCCTCCCCTGAGAACTGACCTTTCCTGTTGAAACTCCAGATTCTCTTCAGCTGGTAAGTCGTGCTTCCAGTCCTTGTGGTATCTATCAGTCCTGAGCTAATTCTGAGACTTAATTTATCTAATTGGTTGTGAGGGAGTGAGGACGTTCACTGAGTAGTGTGTTTCTTCTCCGCCATCTTGAACAAGGCCCATTTTTGTGTGAAATTCTTTCAATTGAAGTCCCACTAGCTTCCAGTTATCTACATTTAGTTTTTTTTCCTCTAAGAACCAAGGGTTCTTAATGTGCCCAAGAGTTTATCAATCTTTACCCATGTTACAAGAAAACTCTGCTCCTCAATTATCTTAATTATACTCTCTATAGCACCACTTTTGGGTGGGGCTAGAGCTGAGGCTGCCGCTGGGTCTGGGGCTGAGTCGGCTGAGGTTGAGCAAATGTCTTTAGCTAACATCTGCCCCATTTCAACTATAAGAGATTGCTGGTTTAGCCCTTAACAAGATAAGTTCCTTATTTGTCTATTAGACTACTCACCTAATCTCCTGGTCACTGGAGGACTTCAGTGGAGGTAGGTTGTCTGTCCTTGTTTGGGCACCAAATTGCAAAGGTCTGGGCTAGCTCCTCTAAAGGCACAGAATAAGTCCTTGTCAGGAGAAGCAAAAATCCTTGCCCCACGTTGTAGACGCCAAAATGTAAAGGTCCGGAATTGTAAAGGTCTGGTCGTCTCTAAGTTATCCTTGGAAACTCAACTCAATCTCCCAGCCAGACTCCCTCCTTCCAGCCTGCCTTCCCAACTCTGTCCAAGACTTGACTACTCCTTGCCCTCCTGCCCTCCTCTTTTATCCTAGCAGAGATTGTAGTGAGAACTCAACTGGGTTTGTGAGAAAATACTTCAACCAATGAACTTGCTCCTTTTAAAGGTTGTGTAAACTCCTTTTAAACATGTAAACTCTACCTCAGAAAATCAAAGGTGTAAACTCCCTTCAAAGGCCCGAACCAAAGGTGTGAATTCTGAGCTAGAGAATTGTTTAGACAACCTGAGTTCTCACCTTGTAATCCTAAAAGAACTTGACTAAGGAAAACTTAGTTCTGTGAGTAACTGAGAAGATCACTTAGTGGAATGTAAACTGAGTATTTTTTTTAAAGGGGTGATCTCAGAAAATGGGATATTGAGACATACCTTTCTTCTCATAATAGAAAGGTAGGTGACTACTAGAGTGGAATGCCTTATATACTGTCAGAATTGTTCACTGCCTTGAACATTTGTGCTTACTCTTCATCTTTCCTTCCTTCCTTGCTTTTTTTCTTCCCCCTTCCTCCCTCCCTTCCTCCTTTCCTCCCTTCCTTCCTTCCTTCCTTCCTTCCTTCCTTCCTTCCTTCCTTCCTCCCTCCCTCCCTCCCTTCCTCTCTCCCTCCCTTCCTTCCTTCCTTCCTTCCTCCCTTCCTCCCTTCCTTCCCTCCTTCATTTCTTCCTTTCTTTCTTCTTCCTTCCTTCCTTCCTTCCTTCCTTCCTTCCTTCCTTCCTTCCTTCCTTCCTTCCTTCCTTCCTTCCTTCCTTCCTTCCTTCCTTCCTTCCTTCCTTCCCTTTCTTTTTATTTCTTTCCTTTAAGAGAAATTTCATTTAGGAGGAGGATATTCCAGAAATGTCTGTGATGTGATGGCAAAGGACATCAAACAGACTAAAATAGAAAGTCTAAGTTGGTCAGAAAGTTCCCTATACATTCTAGTTCATCTTTTTAAATAGCTTCCTCTTTTCTGTCTCCAGATTTTTATTTTTTCTTAGTACCTTCTGAATTTCATTCTTAAATGTTTCATTCCTCCTTCGTTGATTTTTTCTGTAGAGTTTTATTTTGTGTGATTCAGACTGTCATTTCTCTTAAACCTTTGAAATCTTTCTCAAAATGAAGGGTATATAGATTTCTTATCTTGTTGCACATATTTTAAAATGAATAGGTCACTGGTCCCTGAGATTTCCACTTTAGCAGTCAGTTCTTCCTTTTCAATTCCATAATAGATTTCCCCTCTGTTGGTTCATCTGTGTGAGGGATGAAATTATCATTAAAGCAAGCCAAAAGATTCTTTGCTCATTTTCTTTTGACAGAGCAGTAAAAATGAGGAAGAGAGAGAGAGAGAGAGAGAGAGAGAGAGAGAGAGAGAGAGAGAGAGAGAGAGAGAGAGAGAGAGAGAGAGAGAGAGAGGAAGAGAGACAGAGAGAGAGCGAGGCAGAAACAGAAGAAAAAGACAGAGAGACAGAAAAAGCCAGAGAGAGACATACAGAGAGAGAGACAGTAAAAGAGACAAAGATAAAGAGTAACAGAGACAGAGAGAATGAGAGACAGACAGACAGATGACAGACAGCAAGACAGAGACATAGAGTTTGGAGGACATAGAGACAGGGAGTGCAATGGCTAGGATATTTCAATAATCTAAGTGAGAAGGAATGAGAATCAGAACTTGAATGGTGACTATTTGAGTAGAGAGAAGGGATTGGATAAGAGATGTTGAGGTAGATTAAATAAGACTTGACAATTAACTGGAAAGTGGTGATGTGGAAGAAGTAAGGGGTAGGGAGTATAGTGCTCAGTCTGCAAAATTGCCTATCTGGAAGGATGGTAATGGCCCATCAAAAATGGTGAATAGGAAATTGGTCTTTAAACACAAAACCCTTGAAAATGAATTGAACATATTTCTTAGTTTTTAATTTATAAGACCAAAAAAGTCCAGAGTTGAGAGATCATGTGGTACAAAAAGAGAACTTAAGAAAACTGATGAATTACAGGGAAAGAAGAGATTTTTGCACTGAATTTGAAATCCCTATGGAACATTTATGTAGAGATGCTATCCTGATTGCTTCTTTATGAAGTTCCTTTTTATTCTTTTTGTTGATTTTTCTTGTAGTTCCCCCAACTTTGGAGTAAGTAACATTCTCTTTCTTCTCTAAATCCCCACTTTACTTTTCCCTTAAAAAAGAAAAAAAAATTCTTATTACAAATATGTATGTTTATGCAAAAGCCATATTGGTCATATCCAAAAATATATCACTTTTTGGGACACTGTGTATTTATCTCTGTATTTGAGCCTATTATCTTTCAAAAGCCATACATTTTTAGCCTGACTCTGTTGCTTATTTGTGTGACCATAAATAAATCACTTAACTTCTTTAAATCTCAATTTTCTCATCTTTAAAATGAAGGGATTCTTACATTCTTCAGTCATGGAAACCTTTGACAACCTTATGAAACTTATGTACCTCTTTTTGAAATAGGGTTTTTCAATGCCTAAAATAGAATCCAAATGATTACAAAGGAAACCAATCATATAGAAATATAGTTATCAAAATATTAAAAATAAATCCACATTAGATAATATTTATTTTTCTCCTTTCTCTAAATTTTATGATCTTAGATGGTGTATAGCAAGAGAAAAAGACTCTGTTGGGGGACACAAAGAAATATAACCTTCCACTCACCTTTCTTTTCCTTTTTAGTGCTTTCTCTCTTGCTTTATGTTTATTTGCATTCAAGAAGGTTGAGTTTTTCATTGGGAGTAAAAATCTGAATTCTCTTATGGTTTTGTTGCTAACTTAGTTAACTTAAACAATCACTCTATAGTATAATTGCCCTAAATGAGAATGAGCTCTCTTTAATAATGCAGAGCAGGTTTATGGGACCTTAATGTTTGTAGGAAACTTTATTATTTTAACTATTTCAAGCATCTCTTTTTATTTATTTTTAAAATAATATTATCCCTTGTATTCATTTTTCCAAATTATCCCCTCCCTCTCTCCACTCCCTCCCCCGCCATGACAGGTAATCCCATACATTTTACATGTGTTACAATATAACCTAGATACAATATATGTGTGTAAATACCATTTTCTTATTGCACGTTAAGTATTAGTCAAGCATCTCTTTTGAAACCTTATTGAGATTGACTGTTAGCTAATGCTCTTCTTTTGGGGAGTGGATACATGGGGTTAGACATGAAGAGGGTAAAACTGTTTGACATGGAGATTCTAGGACCCCCCCAAGAGAGTTTCCTGGGAATCTGGACAGCTGCAAAAAAAGTTTTGAAAATTTCCTTTTCTTTGGGCCTTCTGAGTCTAGGCAGCTGTAACGTTTTTCTATATAGGAAAAGAGGAGAGGGAGCCATGTGGGAAATAATACTATTGGGTTCACCCCAGTTGGTATCCCTTTCCCCTTCCCTGCCTCTTAGGGGAACCTCATCCTTACTGAGATCTGAGCATCTCCTATAAATCCCCTTATAGGCCAGTGAGCCTCATTGTCTCGCCTCTTCAGGAGGCCTTGGGAGTCCACAGCTGGCCTAGTCAGGCATTCCCAGGCTCCCGGTTGGGGCTTTGCCAAGGATAACTGGCTGCCTGGGAGCAGGTGGACTGGATGAATGCATGCTGCCTGAGGCAGCTTGTCTGAGAGAAAAAAGATGGGGGGACTACAAAGCAAGGCCTCTTGGAGCTGGGTACCTGGGCACAGTACCTAGGAAGGAGGAGGTGACAGAGCAATGTTTCTTCTTTAGGTATGGGATGAATAGTCTAATATTCTGAGATCCACAAGGGGGCAGTGATGGCATTTTGGGGAGGGATGCACATTGCAATCAACCTTACACATAACTGGAGGGCTATATAGAGCTCATTTGGGGGAAAGTACACAGAATTTAGAAAGTTAGCACAATGGAACATTAAGGCTTATTTGGATCTCAAAGAAACAGCCCTCAAAATTTGAAAAAAAAATCTTCAATGTCAAACATCAAATCCAAATCATACTTAAATAGTCTTTTCTACAATATTCCTGAAAAATGGAATTTATTTAAAGATGCTCAGACATGTGGCATTCATTTCCTTCTGTGGCAGTATATTTCATTTCATTATATAATTGTTTTAAATTTTTATCTTTTCTCAAGCTAAAATCTGCATCTTTTCAATTCATACCATTGCCTTTCTTTTGATCTCTGGGACAAACAAATGATTTCTAAATTCTGTTTCACTTGAGAGTTCTTCAAATATTTGAAGACCTTAGAAAGCATATATAAATCAAATGCTAATTTTACTAGTTGGGTAACTAAAGCCCAAAGTGGTTACATAGTGAATTAGTGGCAGAGTTGTGGCTAGAACCCAGACCTCTTCATATAATATGAGGCTTCTTGAGAGAAGCAGCCATTTCATTTTTGCCTGTGTATCCCAACTACTCTATGGCATATAGCAGGTGATTAATAAATGCTTATTAACTGATTTGAAACCTTCATCAGACGAGTCATTTGATTGGGTTAATTAATTGAACAGTCTTTTCTTATTAAGGGGATCATTATTTGCATATTTTATTGGGGAAAATCATCATCCAAATATATTTATTGAGCCCAGATCTATGATTTGCAGCTTATAAAATAAGCAAGGGTTATGTTCCACTAACACACATACATCCTAAAAATAAATATAATATGTTTGTATTCCTCAAACACAAAAACATTGAAAATAAATTGAACTCATCACTAGTTTTGGATTCACAATACCACACAAAAATACCACACAGAACTATGAGATCATGTGGTCCAACTCATTATTAAACAGAAATCACCTTTACAATGTTCCATTAAGCCATTCTCCAATTGATAAATGGTCAAAGGATCTGAACAGACAATTTTCAGATAGAGAAATTGAAACCATCTCTAGTCATATGAAAATTTGTGCTCCAAATCACTATTGATCAGAGAAATGCAAATTAAAACAAATCTGAGATACTACTACACACCTGTCAGATTGGCTAAGATGACAGAAAAAGATAATGATAAATGTTGGAGGGGATGTGGAAAAATTGGGACACTAATACATTGTTGGTGGAATTGTGAATTGTTGGTGGAACAGAACCAACCATTCTGGAGAGCAATTTGAAGCTATGCTCAAAAGGTTACTAAACTATGCAAACCCTTTGATCCAGCAATGTTTCTACTGGGCTTATATCCCAAAGAGATCTTAAAAGAGGGAAAGGGACCTACATGTGCAAAAATCTTTGTGGCAGCCCTCTTTGTGGTGGCCAGAAACTGGAAATTGAGTGGATGCCCATCAGTTGGAGAATGGCTGAATAAGTTATGGTATATGAATGTTATGAATATTATTGTTTTATAAGAACGGGTCATCAGGATGATTTCAGAGAGGCCTGGGGAGACTTACATGAATTGACATTAAGTAAAATGAGCAGCAACATTATACGGTGATCAATTTTGAGAGTTTTGGCTCTTCTTAACAATGAGCCAATTCAGGCCAGTTCCAATGATCTTGTGGTGATGAGAGCCATTTACACCCAAAGAGAGGACTGTGGGAACTATCACAATATAGCATTTTCACTTCTTTTGTTGTTGTTTGCTTGAATTTTGTTTTCTTTCTCATTTTTTCCTTTTTGATCTGATTTTTCATGCAGCAAGATAATTGTGTAAGTTTGTTTGCCAAATTGGATTTACATATATTTTACTATATTTAATATATGTTGGATTACTTGCCATCAGGGGAGGGGATCGGGAAAGGGGGGGGGGAATTGGAACACAAGGTTTTGCAAGAGTCAATGGTTTGCATATGTTTTAAAAATAAAAAGCTTCAATAAAAAATAAAATAAAATAAACAATGTTCCATTAAAAATATTCACCTAGTTTTCATATGAAGACCAGTGATAAGGAACTTTACTTCCTGAAGCAATTCATTTCAATTTGGGACAGTCTAAATTAAGAATTTCTTCCTATCTAAATCTGCATTTCTGAAACATCTTCCTTTTGGTCCTATCTGTTCTCTAGAGGCAAACAAAATGAGTATTAGCCCTCTTTTATGTGTCAATGTTTCAGATTCTTGAAAACAGCTATCATATCCTCTTCAGTCTTCTTTTGAATAAGCATTCTTAGTTCTTTTGATTGATTCTCTTAGGGTGAGAGTCCCTCATTTTTTTACTCATCTTCTTATGAATACAATATGCAGTGGTCCTCAAACTTTTTAAATAGGGGGCCAGTTCACTGTCCCTAAGAGTGTTGGAGGGCCTGACTATAGTAAAAACAAAAGCTTACACTCTGTCTCCACCCCTCAGCCCATTTGCCATAACCTGGCAGGTCACATAAATGTCTTCAGCCAGCCACATCTGGTATAGTTTGAATGGAACAGAGAATGCGAGGATTTAGCATCTTCCCTGCTTCTCATATCTTAACTGTTTTAGGTGGCTACTGTATCACACATCAACAAAACTGGTGACTTTTGTTGAGTTTTAAGTCCAACAAAAACTTTCAGATATTTTCTCTAGGAATTGTTCTATATTTAAACTTATCTAACCTAGTACAATTGATTTTTTGGAGCCCAAGAATAGGTTTTACATTGATTCCTATTAAATTTCATTCTAGATTTTACCCATTGTTCTTATCTAAAGAGATCCTTTGGATGTTGATTCTGCCCTCTCCTATGTTAGCTGTTACTAACTATATGGTTAATTAACGCCAAGATTTTTGCTCCATGAACATTTAGCAGACATTTCATCTTTACTTTTATCCAACTCATTGGTGAAAATATTGATAAAATCTGGATTGAGAACAGATTCCTGAGGTACTCCATTAGAAACTTTCCTTGAGGTGAAAAATAATCCATCAATTCTCCTTAGGACCAGACATTAAATTAGTTTCCAATGCACATAATTATACTATTATCTCCATCAAGATCCCCTACCTTTCTATCTTTTATACAATTTTATCATGAGAAATTTTGTCAAATGCTTCATTGAAGTCCAAGTGAATTAAATATAGCTTTCTTCTGACCTGGCAGCCTTATAAGCCAGCTGAAAAAGTAAGATTAGTTTTTAGTTCCAACTTTAGTTTGGAGGTCCTTCACCATATTTTCTCTCTGAATAGAGTTTAACTCCTTTGAGGTAGAAGGGTATCTACAGGGGTAAAAAGAGAAAAAAGTATACTTGTTTAAACATAGTAAAATTTCTGGTGCTACCAGGATAGGATTTGAAGTGGTCATACAGCTCTGAGCTTTCAGGTACATAGACTATATATATATACCATGTAAATCTATTGGGACAAAGAATGGCCATTCTGGAAAACGTATATTATATTCAGTAGTTAAGTTAATATTCATTTTTTAGTTTGTTACAGGAGTAACTTTTCTATCCATGTAAAATCCTTCCTTGAATAGAATGTATTCAGGATAGTGTTCAGAGACTTGCTCTGAATATTTATTGGAATATCATCTTGAAGAGAAATAGTTGACAGGAATAATTTTGTTCGGAGGTGCTGATTATTGACTGAAGTTTTACATTTTCATGCAAATTCTGGGTAAGCCCTTTCTCTGTATAGTATTTGATGTTAACATAGTTGGATAAATTTTAAATTCCTGATATTATATTTAAATGCACAAAACAAAGTGCTAGGATAAATAGGTATTTCTCATCATTTTTAGTTTCCCAGAATGAGTCGAGCTATTCAATTATTTGAAGGATAGTAACTGTTAGAGAAAAGCTAAACTTCCTCTTAAAGCCATGTTTGATAATGTTTTACCTCATCTAAGAATTGAGACTCTTAGAACTTAGTATCTTGGTTCATCTGCAAGTGAACAAAGGCAGCAAAATATGGTGTTGAATTGAATTTGGAGTCTGGAGGTTGATTTCCTAGCTGTCTCTAAGTAGTCCCTCAAGTATCTTTTCATGATTAGAATTATAAAATGTCAAAAATAGAAGGGAACCCATTTTTACAGATGGGGAGAAGTGGCTTATCCAAGGGCAATTCATTTCTATCATCTTCCATTTCTTTATCTATGAAAATGAGACAATTACAACTATATTTTAAATCTTTCAGGAAGTATGTGAGCATAAATGCATGTTATTGCTAGCTAACCTATAAAACCTCCTGTTCCCAGGTATTATTTCACCCAAAAACCAACTAGGTTCAATTACTTATTTTCTGAAATCAATCATGTTCAGGATGATATGGTGACATGTTTAGAAACTTGGTCCTACCTCTAATAAACATACTAGTATCATGACTCTGAGCAAGTCACTTGTGATTTAGGCATCTATTAAAGACTATATGTTATAGATATATCCATAACTATCCATAATGTGCTAACATTCACTGATCTAGTGAGCTTCCTCACCAGAGAGTTCACTATCCCAGTGAAATCATAGTTCTAGTTCCTATCTTTATTGATTGTCCATAACTTCAAGCTTCATCAAGACCTATAATGGTTCAGTGACCACTTCTACTAGTATAGTAATCTCTCAGGTATCACTTTATGATTAGAATTATAGACTTTCAAAGTTAGAAAGACCTCAAAGACACTCTTTTTGTAAAGATGGGGAAATTAAAGCCCATGTAGTCCAAGGTATACAACTAGATAGCTGGGAAGTGACTATCACCCCATAGTTTTCTTCAGTCTCTCTTTTATACAGAGCTAACCATCATTCTTCTCTTTATGACTTCATAGCTAGGCCACTTAGACTAATCAGAATCACTTGGTTAACATGCATTTGTTGAATATTTACTATGTGCCAGATAATGAGCTATGCCCTGAGTAAACAGTATATCTTTCCATATGATGAGAAAACCAAAGTGCACTTTCTGACATTTCTACACTGCTCTGATCTATTTGTATCTTTCAGAGCCAGGAGAATTTATCTATTTTTAGCATAAAATTGATGAAAAGGTATTGTACATTGTGCTTAGGAGTTGGAGCAAGAAAATAATTGATCAAAAATTGCCTTTCCATCCTCTTTCCTTCCCTCCTCCTTCTTTCCTTCCTTCTATGAATAATCTCAGAGAGCCTTAAGTAGGATGAGTCAATCAATTTCACATTCCCTGGAATGGAGGTGTTCTGGAGGAAGACACAACTTATTTTGAAGACCATAGAGTGGGTGGAAGGAAATAATGAGGCTTGAATAATAAAGTGCGGGCCATATTGTGAATTTAAAATGCCAAAGAGAGGAGTTCCTAACTAACCTAAAACTAGTAATTACTAGTAAGCCATCATCTTTGGTTTTGGGTTCTCCGACTAGATAAAAACATGTTTTAATTATAAGCTGAAGTTGCCCTGGTAACTTGTGTGAGCTAATTTTCAGTTATAAAATGATTTTTCCAAATTAAATAAAAACAAAATCCCCATTATAATTTCAATTGGAACAAAGAAATTTGTTAAAAGTTTGTGAAAACTGAGCTTGATACTTCCAGAAGTATCTGCCTGATGAGGCTTCTGGGAGATACTGGGTACCATGACCTCAGTTTCCTAACAGGCTACCTGTATAAATTATTTGAGGTAGCTTTTCCTTTGTGAGTATACATGTATAAGTATGTGATTGTACCTTTGACAATATGCACACAAGCTCAAATGTGCCTCATTTTTCTATATTATTTGGTATGCTAAAAATTCTAGAAGCTTGAATACAATTTTAAGCTGATAAAATTTAATATTTTGGGACTCTGTATACATATTTGTAAGTACTCTTGGAGTTCTCTGACTGGATTTTTCCTTTGCCTCCATCACAACCTTGGCTTATACTTTTCTTCCTGCCTTATTTCAGCAGATGGTAGAGTCCTTACATAATGAATTATTGTCATTTTAATCTTTATATCCCTAATGCTTAGTACATTGCTAAAAACAACAACAACAACAACAACAACAACAACAAAAAACACTTAATAAGTAGCTGCTGCATTGCATTGCATTGAATTGAAATATTATAAGAAAGGCAGATAAACTGCATGCCCCAAAGCTCAGATAGGGCATATTACTATTCAAAATTTCTATTTTTCTTAATTTTTGAAAATAATTTAACCCAACTTCACTTTCATTGCTCTTTTTTGGGACAACTTTTTCATTTCATAAATGACATCCTATGTCATTTAGAGCAAAGATTTTGTTTGCTCTTCATTTTTTTTACCAAGGTACTAGCATAATGGGGGAGGGTAATCATGAACTTCTCTCTCCATGTGCTTTGGATAGACCTTGCTACATGAGGTAAACAGAGATGAGACAGAGAGATTGGTGAGAGTGCAGAGGAAGAAAGTTTGAGGATTACTAATACCAATCCAGTGCTACACCAACCATGTACCATATGAGGAACTGTAAAAACATGTTGACAGATTGATTTAGGTTAAATTATAAACTCCTTGAAGGCAAGGATTGCCCTTGTTCTTTATTTCTTACTCCAAATACTAATACCAAGCCCAGCACTCTCTGGGGGACCAACAAAGATTTGCTGACAGACTGACTTCTGCAGTAGCCACATATGCTGTCATCCTTCTTTTGGCAGCATGTGGATTCATCCTTTTCCTGACATGGTACAGATGTTCCTGCTATTCCAAATATCCCTATCAACAGTTTTCATGTTTCAGAGCTGCAGAAAAGTGTGTGTGTGTGTGTGTGTGTGTGTGTGTGTGTGTGTGTGTGTATGTGTATAGTAAGTGAATCATGTTTTTTGAATGTCAAGTAATTTAAGCCTCTTTATTCTACAGTGAACCTGGAATGTACCAAGAGGGTGTAGCTGAAGCACCAGAAAATGCCTCTTGTTTTAGTACTATTACTGATTTCTTCCCAAAAGTTTGATGCATTAATTTATTAGATTTGTAAATGGCTTTCTTTAGAAGAGGATGCTAGATAGAACTTTAATGAACATTCCAATAGGCCAATAAGTAATCACTTAAATTTAGGTGATATCTATGATAGTGAAGATTTAATATTAATGTTTAAAAATGTCCTCCCGTTTTCATCACCCAAATATTTGTATTGAGTAAGAGTTTGGATAAGAGCCTCCATTGTATTACAATGATTCCCTGGGAAGTGATAATCTTGAATGAACTCTGGATCAGAAGACCACAATTCTAGAACTAGCTCTATCACTGAAAGATTATAAAAAAAATTTAGACAAATGATAGAAAGTCGTTTGGTTAGAAATACACTCATCTATAAAATAAGGGTATTGGATTAGATGACCACAAAGATTCCATCCAGCTCTAATATTTTTATCTGTGGGTAGATCTATGAAGATTTCTTTATGTACAATTAGGGATTACAATATTTCCAATGGTACATATTTTTTTAAAATCTATTTGTTATTATCACTAGAATTTTGACACCAAAATTCGGTGAGTAAAATACTAACTCTATTGACTTTCCCTTTGAGATATGAAACTCTAATGCTAGCTCTTTCTGGAAAGAATCAAAATTAGGCCCTGTGAATCATCACATATTCAGACAACTATGCTTGCAGTTGGCTATTTGGGGCATAATTGTGCAAAGTACTATATGGATACCTATGCACACTTGGGAAGGGAACTTGTTTGCCAGTGACCTTTTAGAATTGAACTCTAGTTACTTTTTTCTTTTTGACAGCGATTTTTGATTTGTATGGTAAGATCAACTATTGGACCCATTAAAATTGTGGGGGGTTTTGGACAAAAAATTGGTCACAGCAATCTTCTGTGAAGTGATTTCATGGTCTAGATTGGAAATCTATGGAGAAATGAACTTGCTCTCACAGTCTTATCCTTCTATCTATGGAAGCTGAATCAGACTCCCTGGTAGTCCTGAAAAACCTCATTCATCTACTTTAATTATAGTTCAAATTAGAACATAAGCATAGCCCCTGACTGGCTTGGGTTGGGGAAAAAATGAAGAGTGGAGGAGATGTCTTTTATAGGGTAATTCAGTTGAGATATCTTAAACAAAACAAGGACAGAACGGAAGGCTCCAATCTATATATGCGCCAATGGGCTAGAGATTTTTTTTTTAATATGAAGAGGAGGCTGTATTCTTAGCAGGAAGATAATCTATTGAACTTTGAATCATTTGCTTATGATGATCCTTGGAGAAATATTAAAAAAAAAAAAAAGTTTTTTTTAGCTTTAATATAAACCAGGCTGTTCGGTACTGAAATTCATAAAAAAAAAATAACTAAAGTAAACAAAAGGGTAAAAGCAGAGAAAAATCTAGTGAGTTGCACACCAGAAGACAAAGACAGGGCAAAATGATGGATAATACCTTCATCTCATGCTACACTGACCTCTAGTGGTCATGGTGGAGGGGTGTCATAGATATAAATAGACAAGAAACCACACTTAACTGGATTAAAATTGGAGTAGAGGGAGGTGATAGGCTCTCTGAAATGTTTCTATTGTCAATCAGTCAGCCTATTAAAATGGGCCCACAATCCTGGTCAGGGAGTCGGAATAGCAGAGATCCAGTAGTTAGGAAGAAAATACAAAGGATTGGGAAGCTGGAGAGCAAGTATTTTGGCAACAGGTTTGCTGTTAGTAACTCTGGAGATTGAATAGAAATACAGAGATTGCTCATTGAGAATTTTTTCCTTCTGGGAAGCAAAAGTATTGGATTGTTGGGTTGAATTTAGAGCACAGGTAACTGGTATATATTTCCTTCATCTCTCTGATCTCTCCTTAAATTTTTTCCACCCTCCATTCTACTCTCTTTTTCTTCCTTCTCTCTTCCTCTTTTTCTTCCTACCTCGATATTTCCCTTTCCCTTCCTTCATTTCTCCCTCCCTTGTTTCCTTCTTTCCTTCCTCCTTCTATTTCCTTCTTTTTTTTTTTTTTTTTAAAACATTGATTTGAGGCAGTTGAAATGGGAGCACCATGGTTACCGCAGTAGTGTTAGGAGTATGTGGGAGCCATCTAGTACAAGCTCATAGGGGCTGATTATTAAATATTTAGTGTGAGTAAAATGTACCTTAGAAATTAGGAAATGCTGCATATTAAGATTTGATTATTGATCTATTCATTGTCTAGACTTGAGAATGAATAAAAAATGTGAAATATTATTAAATTTTAAAAAGTTTTTGTGTATACCTTCTTTTGAAACCCACTTACTAAAGGAGTAAATGTCTATTCGTTTAAAATTTCAAACTCAATTTAAATATGAAAATCAAGCCCTATGCAGAATATTTTTTCCTTTAGAAAACAAATGCAGAGGAAAGCCAAAAACTGAATTGATAAAATAGCAAAATCCATAAATTGTCATTTGCCTCTTTAATGGAGTAGCTATAACACCTTCATTTCCACCTGTGGCTCCTTTTAATTCTTTGGGGAAGCCATTATAGGCTTGCCTTTCTGTTGCTCTCACTCTCTGTATGCACTTTGTTTCTAGATATCGGGCTTTCCACAACTGTAGTACAAGAGAGAAAAGCCTTGACTTTGATTCAGAAGAGCTGATTTCCAAACTCTCTCTTCTACTGACTAAGCTATAAGACCCTGGGCAAGGCCTCTGGGATTCAATTTCATCTTTTGTAAAATTCAAGGTCCTTTCCCATTTCTAAATCTATGATTCTATTAACTTTGTCCCTAGACATTTAATCAAACTAGCATCAGCTTGGTTTGTGTTGTTAGGAACTAAGTCTTGGAGATGTCAAACAACCCCATGTGTTCCACAGAGAGTTTGCTGCAGTGATTTTGTGGGTCTAGTCTTGCTATGATATTTATGAATTTTGGTAAGTTTTCCTGATCACTTTATTAATTTGCAGTTTATTGACAGGATAAACAGGACCCATGCCCCAAGATGATAGAATCAAAGACTGGTGAAAAGAAAAGAAAGGAAGAGAAGCCTGCATTGCTTTTCCATGTTTAAATTAATGAGATTATCACACATAAGATAAGATGTGACCAATCTTTGAATTACACTGAGATCTTCAGCAGCTCCCTTTTTCCCCCAGTTGCTATGAAGTGTACTCTCAGTCTGCAGCCTTTTGATTGGCTAATGGTGAAGCCAACAGAATAATTGACAACTCAGCCAAAACATCAGGGATAAAATGTGTTTTGTCAAAGAGCTAAAGCCCATGTGTTGAGAAAATGCATTTTTTCACTCTGATCCGTTCTGTCAACAAAATACTTTTCATCAGAAACATCAAAGCCATTCCATCTGCAAATTTCATTTTTTGAATCCCTTAATCTATTCTGTTGACAAAAATTTCTGTCAACTGCCTCGAACCATTGTATTAACAAATTTCATTTTGTCAATCATGATTTAGCCTTTTGGCAAACACATTTTTAAAAATACTCCATTCCTTCCTACAGGAAGAATACCTAACAACCAGTGCTTCAATCTTAATTTTTGAATAAGTGAAAAGAGAAAGTAAAAGTTGTGTCATGACTGCTCATTTAACACATCTATCTAGTTCTGGGTGAATTTAAAATAAACCCAGTCAAAATCTTTCCTGAACAATGCAAACCAGGAAAAGGTTAAGGACTTCATAATGATTTTCTCTTAATAGTCTTCTTTCTGTATTTTATCTATTAATCTCATCTCATCCAACTCACATGGACATGTGACTGAGAAGCTTTATTATGGTTGGCTCTGGATTGTTTTCACGGGATTCTGTTGTAATAGCACTGATCAGGATGCTCTCTCATTTGAAGTTCATTTGAATGTCATGAAGCTTCTTTCAACACCTTAGCATCCATAAGTAATTAGTAACTAACACCCTTGTTGATAAACACCTCACCTCAAATCTCCAGAGATGCTGGAAAACATGGGAAATGATTTCAAGATTTGTTATCTGCTTGACTTTACCTCCTGAATTCACAGGTTGGACTTCATTTTGTGTGTTGGAGAGGGGGAAGGAAGAAGTTTGGAATAAGCCACTGGATTTCATGTTAGGTTTCACCCTTCTAAATTGGTTTGCTTTCTCTAGAAGCACAAAGCATGAATAGCTTAAAATGGAAGAGGAAAAAGTGGTAGAATGGGACACAGATCTACATCTAATATATCTAGAACTTGTGTCTCTCATCCCCTTTGAATTATAATTATATATCTATAATTATCTACATGCAAATATGCATGTGACTATGTGTCATCTATTTACATATGCATATCTATCTATAGCTATAGATATGTCTCTAGCAATATCTATATCTATGTCTGTAGAAAAGCTAACTCTCTCTCTCTGTTACCAACCTTTATCCAGAGCTATAACTGAAAATTTTGTGACCTGGAGCAAACCCTAAATATATCAAACTTTTCATTATCTCCATAGCCACAGAGCTCTATCCTTCCCCACATGACAACTGATGTGCTGCTAATAGTATCCTTCCAAGAGTTTAGCCCTATAGTCTGTCAGCAATCAAGAGAAAAGTGATTTAATACACAGTTAGAGGGGAAACAAATCAATTATGGAAAATAACTAGCAAACAGATTTTTCTCTCATATATTCTTATTTGTGGCATTGTTATGAGATTAAGGACCTTGGGAAGAATATAGCTGCCATACTTGGTCTTGGGTTCTGCATATTTTATTGAGTTTAATTGGTCCTTTCTCAGGACATTATCTCAGTAGCTTCTTGCTCAGAGACACAGAATCAGCCTTGTTGCTATTGTTACAGAAGAACAGGAATTCACACCTCTATCAACTTACAGTTTTGCACTGACTTGACCCAGTGCCTGAAAACTCCTGTATCAGATTGATTCATTTAGATTAACCACTGTTATGAAAATGTTACTTGGGCAGAATAATATCTTGACCAATTAAACATTCACATGGGTTCTTGTGTAAACCCTCTAGGATAAAAAAAGAGCATTGTTTCAAAGTACAGAACAAATAAGTATAGGAGAGGAACTAGAAAGACACAGCATCCTAGTTTTAGAACTTAAAGGAACCTTAGAAGCAGCTATTTCAATAATAGGGAAAAGAAGCAGAGTTGATGCTAATTAATGTAGGGAATTCCTGAATGAGGGAACCCTCTCTGCCTAGGCAGGTCAGCAACTTCATTGTCTTAGAGTTGCCTAGACTTGTAGTGGTATCAAACTCAATTAGAAATTAGGACTACTAACTTCCACATGGGGATTCCTGACTACATTGACTTAGAAAACCAAATAATACCATAATTTATGTTCTATTATACTTTTATTTGCCAAAGATTTCCTAGTTATATTTTAATCTTGTTCAGGATGAATTATTTTAGTGGCTGCAATGTGACTCGAGGGTTCATGTGTGTTTGCCACTTCTGGCCCAGAGCATTAGACATTAGATGATTTGCCTAGGATCACAGAAAGTATGTGACAGAAAAAGAGCTTGTTCTTCCAGCCTTCTTGGTAGATAGCACTCCATCTCCTACTTGATGCCTTTTGTTTTCATAACAATAATAATAGACTTTTATATATTACTTTAAAACCTGCAAATTTCTTCACATATATCACACTATTTGAACCTCACAATACCCCCGTGAGTTAGATATTTTAGGTTTTATTACCTCTTTTTGGCTGATGAGGAAATTGAGTCCCAGGAAAGAGACTTACAAGAGATCACATAGAATCAGAGAGAGAATTTGAAACCAGGTCCTCCCACTCCAGAGCTAGCTTTTTTTAAAATTGTACCATAGTAGGGGTGCTAGCTTAGGAAATTATGACTAATTGTGGACAGAGGTGACCTTGATAAAGTATCATCTTAAAGTCTCTCTGCATCATGCTCTAAGAACATTTAGAATAGTGAGTAAAAAAAGCAACCATTTCACCTAAACTTTTCATTTTGGCAAATGAACCTAAATCAGCCAACACTTTGAAAAAATCATATGCCTGTTTTTCTTTTTCACCACCCCCACCTCACTATGCTGTTCTGGTAGAGGCAGACTCTTGGCTTGTTTCTCATTTCTGCTGATACACAGCCATATTTCCAAAGAATATATTTTTTATCAGAGCAATGGCACCCATCAGAAGTTAAATGATCTGGCATGTTGCCCCCTTGCATTTGAAAACAACAACAACAACAACAACATAGTTTAAGTTTTGCCTTTGGAGTTTTGCACTTGATAGTGGTCAAGACTTCTCACCTTACTCCATCTCAAACATATTACCCCAAGAAACTGATGCTTCTTCTGTTATTTAGGGCGGATGAGTTTTGTTAAGTGTATTGTGCATTTGGCAGATTCATCTAAGAAAAATGATGTCATATGGGTTGATTGACACTCATCAAAATTTGTTTCTTGTCAAATATCATGATGCCTGATGAAAGAATCAGTCTTGGCTCATGTCAGTCAATCTGGGGAAATTTGGTGAGCTCCAAATGATGCTGAAAAAATGAAGAGTTTCTTAGGGCATGGGTTCTATTAGCTGATACACAGATTGTACATGCATGTGAAATATGGGTGATCCTTCTTCTCCAGATGGACTTGAACTTATAATGCTCAAGGTTGAATTGGTTGTAACTATTCTGTATAATGTGAAGGCTTCTATGAAAGCCAAAATATGTCTCCCATGAATGTTTGAAAGTTCATAATTAACTATTCATTTTTGCCTTAATTTGCATCCTTTCTCTTTGGCTAAGTGCAAATTATAGATTACCTTTATATCATACTTTGGGAAGAGCAACCTGTTCAATCTCTATCTCTGGTACCTTAGTATGGATTACCTGAGTATGAAGTGGTAATATGTCATCTAAATGGCATTATGCAGAAGGTAGCAGGAGATAGAGCTAAAATGCAGAGAAAAGAAAGTTGATAGAGATTTGGAGAGTCATCCATCTGAAGGTATCAGAGTGGATATGTTATAAAGAGATTTAATAAAGAGGTGAAAGAATGGAAAGCCAACATTTGAAGGGGAAAGGATATGTCCATTGGAATGGGCATAGATTTAAAAATTGGCAAAAAAGTAAATCAATGGAAATGAAGGAGTGGTGGGTAGGGAGAATATAGAAGAATAAAGAAATTGAAGGAGGAGAAAGTTTAAAGAACATTGAGATGGCCAACAGTGTCAAAGACTACAGAACATGAAAATTGGAGGAAAAAACATTTTTTTCTTTTTTTAATTTCATACTTTATTTTTTAAATTAATTTATAATTATAACTTTTTTTGACAGTACATATGCATGGGTAATTTTTTTACAACATTATCCCTTGCACTCACTTCTGTTCCGAATTTTCCCCTCTTTCTCTCCATCCCCTCCCCTAGATGGCAGGCAGTCCCATACATGTTAAATATGTTATCGATATATATGTATTATATCTATAGATATCTATAGATATATAGATATAGATACAATATATGTGTGTAGAACCAAATTTCTTGTTGCACAGGAAAAATTGGATTCAGAAGGTAAAAATAACCTGGGGAGGAAAACAAAAGTGCAAACAGTTTACACTCATTTCCCAGTGTTCCTTCTCTGGGTGTAGCTAATTCTGTCCATCACTGATCAATTGGATCTGAATTAGATCTTCTCTTTGTTGAAGATATCCACTTCCATCAGAATACATCCTCATACAGTATTGTTGTTGAAGGTGTATAATGATCTCCTGATTCTGCTCATTTCACTTAGCATCAGTTGATGTAAGTCTCTTCAGGCCTCTCTGTATTCATCCTGCTGGTCATTTCTTACAGAACAATAATATTCCATAACATTCATATACCATAATTTACCCAACCATTCTCCAATTGATGGACATCCATTCAACTTCCAGTTTCTAGCCACTACAAAAAGAGTTGCCACAAACATTTTGGCACATACAGGTCCCTTTCCCTTCTTTAGTATTTCCTTGGGATATAAGCCCACTTATATCCACTTATATCCACTGTTGGATCAAAGGGTATGCACAGTTTGATAACTTTTGGGGCATAATTCCAGATTGCTCTCCAGAATGGTTGGATTTTTTCACTACGATGCATCAGTGTCCCAGTTTTCCCACATCCCCTCCAACACTCATCATTATCTGTTCCTGTAATCTTAGCCAATCTGACAGGTGTGTAGTGGTATCTGGGAGTTGTCTTAATTTGCATTTCTCTGATCAATAGTGATTTGGGAAAAAAACCATTAAGGATTATTGGCAACCTTTGCTTTTGTAGACAGATAAATCAATCTCTAGTACATTTATTTTCTTTTGGTATATAGATTGTTACATATCTAGAAAGGAACAGCTTAGTGATGTCTGATTTCTTATCCCTTATTATTTTGACTTCTTCTATCTATATTTATATGGTATCATGGAGGCATATTAAGTCTTATAAGGTGTCCACAAAAAGTGAGACCATGTTAGTTCTAACAGGTATATTTATGTTTTCTCAACGAAAGTCAAATTCATAATCTTACTTTTATTTTCTGAATCACAAGAGGTGAGGATAAGGATGGAGATGGTAAAACAAAGATGGAGACTCTATATTTATCATATCCCAAAATATAGGTTTTAAGTACATAATTATCTCTTTATGGCTTTGGAAAGACAAATAAAATTTGTGACAGGACACCAAGATCTTTCCCAATTAGAATATAATAGTTTATGCTTCTTCCTTTTCTCAAACCTGATAGCTTTATCCTCTTCTACCAACTCCACATAATGATCTACAACTGGTGAAAAAGCAATGTTATGTGAGCCCCAGTCTTTGGGCCCCAATTTACTTTGAGTTCAGTCCTATTCCATCAGTGTGAGTCAAGCTCAGGCCCTGTAAGTGTTAAACCTTAGACAGAGACCCACAGCATGTGGGACTCTTCTTGCAGAGATTAAGCCAATTGAAGATGATTAATCGACATGACTATTTAATTTGCTTATGGTGAATTTTAGTCTTTGCAAAAAAGCAAGGAGAACCCCTGAGTCCTGGAAGGATTTTATTGCTGGAATTAGTTCTCTGCCCCCTCTTTTTGGCCTCAATCTTTTCTGCACATTAATATAGCTTATTTGGTTCCTGTGGAGTTGACCAGGAGAGCCATCAAGTGAATTTTCTTTCACTGTGGTGCTGGAATGAGATAATGCCAATGAGAACTGGCTGATTATCTTAAAAGGACTTGAAGAATGTGTCTGACTCCATTAATATTTTCTAATTCATGCCAGCTTACACTTTGATTCTTGTCTTTCCCCCCTGCCCTAGCATTTAACTCTTCCATGATCAGAAGCCATTGGTTCCATCTCTGTTTCTCTTTCTCTGTAAGCCCCTTGGGGCACTCAGAAATGCAGTCTGGCTATTGGGGATAAGAGGAGGAAGTTGGGAGGGAATCTTCAATTATTTCTGAGAAAGCTTCAGCTTCGACTTCTCCAATAGCATGTCCCAAGGATCTAAAAGACGGATTTGTTGATCTGGAATCAGTGCATCAGGGTCAAACAGATACCTCTCATTGAGATGTTGTTAAAGGGTTGGAGTCTTGATCCTCCTAACTGAGTGAGATTAAAGCAGAGTAAAAGAAGATGTTGAAGTGAAGTGATGGCAGGCACTGTATATTTTCAGAAGCATTAATCTTTCCCAAAGCCCTTGCTTACAGAGGCTTCACTCTCTGTATCCTGCCACCTGGCTCTTGTGGTGCTTTTAAGTGCAGTGGAAAGAACACTGGACTTGGGGTTAGGAGAAGATTCAAGATTTAGTTCTGTCACCTACTAACTGTGTGATCCTGGTCCTCAGATCTTTATCTATAGAATGAGTAGATGGGTATGAATTTGCCCCCTCTTAATGATAAATCTTTTATGATCCTGGGTAGCTTCTTTCATCTCTGAACTCCCTCAGTTACCCAATTTGTATAATATGGATATTCTTCCATAGGATTCCTGCTTATTGCATTGGATGATTGTGAGGATTAAAATACATTATGGAAAGCAAGGTGCAGAGAGAAAGAGGGCTGGATTTATAGCCATAGGACCTATGTTCAAACCTTTGTTACTTGTTATCTGTATGACAGTGGGAAAGCTCGTAGTTTCTTTGGGTCCAACTTCTCCATTTGTAAAATGAAGGGGTTGGACTAGAAGTGGTATGCAGGTATGATGGATAGGAATAGGAATTGGGGTTAGACAGAACACAATTCAAATTCTGTCTTATAAACTTATTGTCTTGGTAACCTCAGCCAATTAATTTAACCTCTCTTCAATGAGGTTAAACCTCATTTAATCTTTTATGAGGTAACTTCATAAACCTCTCAGTTTCCTCATCTGTAAAATGGGAAAGGGAGGAAGATTCATTAATCTCAAAGATCCACTCAAACTCTACCTCTGTAATCTATATAAAGGCCTGGCTCCCTCATTTACTAGCTGTGATCAAGCCACCTTCTGTTTCTTTGTATCCATTTGACCATCTGTAAAATGGAAACAATAATATGAGTATCATAAAATCATTATGAGAATCAAATGATATAATGATGCCTGTCAAGTGTTATGAATGCCTTAAAATATTATGACTATATATCACATTAAAATCTTGTGCATTAGTAAAGAGTTTTGCACAGTGCCTGGCACTAGTAGTTGCTATATAAAGCTTTTTCCCCTTTCTTTTCCCTTCCCCCTGATATGTTATTATTTCCTTTGTATTGTGGAAGTGTTTATGTTTGTTAATCTTGTTTCTTTAAATGGAGTATGACCCTTTAAGGTCAAGGGCCATTCCTCCTCTTTGCTTGAATGCCTTGCAACACTGATCAGGATGTTGAGCATGTGATAGAGTGTTCAATAAAGTCATTGAGTAAAGGAATGAATAGGAAATAAAAACAGATCAAAGAGTAGAACCAACATGGGAAGCTGTTTATATGCTGTGATATTTTAGGATACAAAGAGACTTCTTATTCTTTTGTATTTACTATGTTAACTCATCACCATCTCCTGGAATTTTGGCTATCTTTTTTGATATCTATGTATCTTTTAGAAGATGGCCAATTCTGTTTCTAACCATACCACATTTTCTTCTTCCAAACTTTAAAAAGAAATTCTTTTCACTAAACTTTCTTTGAATTAATTCCTCTTCTTATTCCACAGCTTTGACTGTGTTTCCTATTTGTTCTCAGCATATAAACTTTGAGGGATTGGGTTCTTCCCCTGTATTCCTATAAAGACAGCTGGCCCTTGCTTTATCGCTCATTTAATGAGCTTGCACACAGAGATGTAGGTCTGTGCACTCTTGTCTAATTGCAGTCCAACAAAACTTTATGTAATTGTGTGGATCCCAAAGATGCTGGAATGAGATAGAGAGAGTGACCCTGACTCAGGGAATGATAGCAAAGGAGATGGAGACTCCTCTTTGCCTTCTCTTTCTCTTAAAAGCAACTCTCTGTTGGATTTCTGGTTTAATTGTTATCTTGTTAGAAATGATAAAACTAGACCCCTGGATGCAGGAGAAGGTCCAACCTTTTGGAATATGCCATGGCTGGTCCTTCTGTGTGACCTTTTCCACTTGCTCTCTGTTTTTATCTTGCTCACTTTTTATTTTTACAATGCTTGTCACACAATAATGTTTAATAAATATTTGTTTAATTGACTGATTGAAATGATATCAGGATAGGGCACAAATAGGATTTAAGCCATAGATTTGATAGATAATTTTATTCAAATTATATTGGAAAATAGACTGTTACATACATACATACATACACACACACACACACACACACACACACACACACATATATATATATATATATATATATATATATATATATATATATATATATATATATATATATATATATATACATAAACAGATGTTTATAGATATAAAGAGAGATAGAGAGCTAAATAAATCACAGGAGACAATGGTGTTATCAAAAGAACTAGCTGAGATTAGTTGGACCTATGTTCAAATCCAGCTTCAGATACTAACTAACTCTATGGTCATGGAAAAATCAATGTCCCTGAGCCTCAATTTTCTTTTTTCTAAAATAGAGATTATAACATTTGTACAACTCACTTCACAGAAGTGTTTTGAACAAAACTTTTTGTAAATTTTAGTGTCCATAAAATCAGATTTAGAGCTGGAATGGATTTGGAGGTCCTAAAATCCAACCTTCTCATTTTATAGATGAGGAAACTGAGGCCAAGAAAATTGCCCAGAGTCATACAGGTAATGGGAAGCATCGAAATCAAGATTCAAACCCCGTTCATACTGACTCCAATGTGAATTATTGTTATTATTATCAGTCCATGTATTTATTTTGGTTATGCCTTGAGTTTTTGTGCCTTCTTTGATTTCGGCATCCTTTCCTGTTATACCTTAAGACATAGTCTTACAAGTTTCTATGGTCAAAAATGTTTATCTATTGGCAAACATTGTAGTGATGAACTTTTTCTCGCTTAGCTTTTTTCTAGAAAACAGACATACAATCTGTCTCCAGGTCAATATCTGAAGATCTTCCAACTTAGGAGCCATCAGAGCTTAGGTTCCATTGGAATAGTATTTGAGAATCCAAGGTCAACTCCATACTACTATGAGGTATTTAAGTAAGACTTTTATGGTGTTACTACTACTACTACTACTGTTACTACTATTACTATTATTACTACTACTTTTATTGTGACTACTTCACTTGTTTTTTTTTTCTTCTATTACTACTAATCCACTTATTTTTCTTCTTCTTCTATTACTAGTACTAGTCCACTGCTGCTGCTGCTGCTCCTCCTCCTCCTCCTCTTCCTCCTCTTCTTCCTCCTCCTCCTCCTCCTTCTTCTTCCTCCTCTCCTCCTCCTCCTCCTCCTCCTCCTCCTCCTCCTCTTCTTCCTCTTCCTTCTTCTTCTTCTTCTTCTTCTTCTTCTTCTTCTTCTTCTTCTTCTTCTTCTTCTTCTTCTTCTTCTTCTTCTTCTTCTTCTTCTTCTTCTTCTTCTCCTTCTTCTTCTCCTTTTCCTTCTTCTTGTTTTCCTTCTCCTTCTTCTTGTTCTTCATCTACTACTACTACATTACTACTACTATTGATATGGTTCTTTAAGTTTGTAAACCTTTGTATATGTTAATTATTTTGAGATTTATATAAAACATAAAAATGTCTGTCTGTAATTTCACTAATGTGAAGAATTTCCTGGTGTGAAAAATTTATTCACAGATGCAGAGCAACAGTTCTTGTTATTTTCTTGTAATCTTAGAGAATTGAATGGGACACTGAAAGATTTAATTACTGACCTCTTTACACAATTAGCATGTGTCAGAGGCAATAATAGAACCCACATCTTTAATGAATTCAATGCTGATCCTCTCATGCTATACTGCCTTTGACAATAATAATAATAATAATAATAGTATATATATATACACATATAAAAAGGGCTTGTATTGTAAAATAAACATATATGCTTATATATGCATACACACATATATAATATGCATTTTAAAATCTAATATCAATTCAGCCTTCAGTGTAGCAAAGCAATTCTATTATACTTCCCTAAATTATTCACTATGACACTCAATACAGAGGCTTTTCCAAACCTTTTCATCCCTGCTCAGACCTCTCATCTTTTCACCCAAGAACCTTACCTTATATTTCAGTGAAAAATTTAAGGCCATTCACCAAGAGCTCCTTCTTCTCTGTTTCTCATTTTACATCACTCAGATCTTCCCTGCCCCCTCACTATCTCCTTCTTCACTTCTGTCTCAGGCTAACCCTTCTGTATATACACATACTTAATCTCAGTCCTTCCCATCTCCTCTAGCAGATTACATCCTTTATCATCTTCACTTTTTTCATTAAACTTCAAACTCTCCTTGTCCACTTTCTGCTTCCCTGCTCCCTATGAAAACAACTATGTCTCACCTGTCCTTAAAAAATACCACTCACTTAAACCCATTTATCTCCTCTAGTTATGGTTTATATCTCTCTATTTTGTGGCTAAATTCCTTGAAAAAGCCATCTACAATGGATGTCTTCATATCTTCTCACTTCCTTCTAAAATAGCTTTATTTTGGCTTTTGTCCTCATCATTCCACTGAAATGGATCTCTCTAAAGCTACTAGTGATCTCATAATTGTTAAATATAATTGTTGTTCCTCACTGTTCAGCTTTCTTGACCTCTCTGCAACCTTTGACATGTTTATTACCCTGTTCTGTTTGATAGTGTCTTTTCTTTAAGTTTCTGTGATGCTATTTTATCTTATGGAAACTCAGTCTTCTTTGCTAAATCACCATCCAGGTCATACTCACTTATCCTAGAATCCCCCAAGGCTGTTTCTCTTGTCTTTTCCCTCTATAACATTTCAGTCAGGGATCTTATTAGTTCTTATGGATTCAATGATGATTGAATCCATATCCAATCTCTATGAAGATGGTTCATGGATCTCTTTATCCAGCCCTTACCTCTCTCACCAACTTCATTTCTCAACTTCATCTGCCTATTAAAAATCTCAAATTTCTTGTCCTGATATCTTAAAATCAAAAGTTCAAAACTGAACTCATTATCTTTCCCCTAAAATTATTCCATCTTTTTCAACTTTCCTATTACTATTGAGGGAAATACCATCTTTTTAGTTTCCCAGGCTCCCAACTAGTTGTCAACATTGAATCCTCATTCAAACTCTACTCCCTATAAATAATCTGTTGTTAAATCCTGTTGCTTCTATTGTTGTGACATCTCTCCTACACATCTTCTTTCCCTTGACTTAATTGACACCTTGATATAGATTCTCATCATTTCATACCTGAAATACTTCAATAGTCTTCTGCTTATTTTCCCTATTTCAAGAGTATCTCAAGTTCAGTCAATTCTGAACTCAGATCAGTTAGTCAATAAGCATATATTAGCTGTCTTTTCTGTGCAAGGCATTACGTATTGGGAATATAAAAACATGTAAGAGAAAGACAATTACTATCCTCAGGGAACTTATAGTCTAATGATGGAAGACAATATGTAAAAGGAAACCAAAAAGTAGAGGGGGGTTGGGAAGAAGATATTTGGAATAGGAGCAGAATGGAGAAGTCCAAACTAATTGATGGAAGGAAGACATAGTTAGCTTGTAATCAGCTAAAATGGAGGCTCTAGGAGAGCTCTATGCTGTCCCATTAGAGAAAGGGAAAAAAGTGATCTTCATAAAGTCCAGTTCTGACCAGTTCTATCAACTTCAGTAGCTTTTCCTTTAAGATCAAATATAAAATTAAAATTTTAAAATTTTAAATTTTTTTTAAATTTAAAATTTAAGATTTCCTTTAAGATCAAATATAAAATCCTTTATTTGAATTTTCAGGTTCTTCACAAGTCTGGTCCTTCCCTGCTTATTTTCCATCTTCTTATACTTATATTCATTTCCAGGTATTTCTTAATCCAGCCATATTGGCCTCCTTGCTGTTCTTCACAGACATATAGATACTTTCTCTCTCAACACGATGCATTTTCATTAGCTAAAGCCCATGCTTAGAATGTTCTTTCTCCTCATTTTTGCTTCCTGGTTTCCTTGACTTTTGTCAAGATTATTCAAATTCTACCTTTTGAAAAAAACAAACAAAAACAAACAAACAAACAACAACACAACCTTTTCTCACTCTTGTTCAGTGATAGTGCTTCCCTCTGCTATTACTTCCAATTTTTCCATGTATTTATTTTATATGTACATTTGTTGTTGTTGTTTAGCATATTGTCTCCTCTATTATAATGTGAGTTCCTTGAGTTTGACTTCCTTTGTATATTTAGAGTATACCTTAGTATTTTTTTATATTGTAAGCACTTAAGAAATGCCTGTTGACTTTTTTTGACTTTCTCTCCCCTTTAAATACACACACACACACATACACACACATCCTTTAGATATATTAGGTATCAAATTTTAATAATTAGGATCAACAAGCTTTTACTAAGTTCTTCATTATATTAGGCTCTGAAATTTCAAATATAAAAAATGAAATAGTCCCTGAAATCAAGGAGTTTACTTTAAATTAAGGGAGACAATCAGCAGATACATTAAGTATATTATATTCAAGATACAACTAAAGCTCATTGGTATGGTATTGTTTCCACATTGTTGGACATCAATATCATGTGCCTGAATCAGGAAGAAGACAGAGTTGAAGAAAGTGGAAGAGGAGAATTTTTTTCAATTCTCTTCAAGTTTTTATTCTCCTCAGGTGCTTTAGGTTCTGCCATTGCTTTGGGCTTTTCTAGATTCAAAAGAGGATAGATGATAACAGTCTTAACTTCAGGTTGCCAAAGCAAAAGATTCTGAGAAGAAGCAGATATAAGAAAAATGAGCAGTCTCCAAGATATTCCTAGAGACTTTGGGGAACTTCCCCTTGTATGAGATCTAAAACTCTAGGCTAGAGATGTCTATTATTCTGGCTCTATTTAAGCCATACAATGACCTCCTCCATGCTGATGCTAATCATTTGATCCATAATTTATAGAATTCTATGTATCTGTCATCTCTTGAAGTAATCTCTCTCTCCAAAGAGGCAGATAGCAATGCATTCATGGCTGTCTATCCTGTATGTCATCTATGCGTTTCTGCAAACTTTCTCAGAGAGAATCCAGAGTCTGGGGAGATATTTTCTCAAAATCTCTTGGCATTGCTTAGATTTTGATGGAGTATAGGGAACATGTTCAAGTTTATCCTTTGCTGTCTCTGCATGATTGAGCCAGTTTTCTCCCCAGTCACATATTTGTGGATTGATATCCTTTATCCTTCTTCGACTGCATGACTTGTTTGCTACATGTTGCTACCTAGTATTGCCTACCATGAATTTCTTCATTTTGAATACTTCAGAGTTTATGAAATCCCATGGGTTGCATGTTATATAGATAGGAAAACAGATCCAATGAGAAAAATTAACTTGCTCATGGCCACACAACTAATAAATGGCAATTTCAGGCCAAAAATTCATATAGAAATTGACGGAAAAGGAACTGAGCAGAATCTTAAACTAACAAGTTTACAACTACTTTTTAGATTAGAAATATTTGTTTGTAATAAAAAATGACAATTCTGCTTAAAATGTTCTACTGGTTCAGTGCTATACCAATCAAACTGCCAAAAATTATTTTGATAGAACTAGAAAACATAATAACAAAATTCATTTGGCAAAGCAAAAGATCTAGAATGTCAAGGGAATTAATGAAAAAAATACAAAGGATGATGACTTAGTAGTACCAAAACTAAAACTGTATTATAAAGCGGTAGTCATCAAAATTATTTGGTATTGACTAAGAAATAGAGTGGAACAGATTAGATAAACACAACACAATAATCAAGGCCTATAGTAATTTAGTATTTGATAAACCTCCAAACTACATTGTCTTGGATAAAAATACTCTATTTGACAAATTTTGCTGGAAAAATGGAAAGTAATATGTTAGAAAATCAGCATAGACCTACATCTCACACCCCATACCAAAATAAGGTCAAAATGGGTATATGATCTGAGCATAAAAAGTAATATGGAATTGTGAACACATCCAGCCATTCTGGAGAATGATTTAGAACTATGCTCAAAAAGTTATCAAACTGTGCATACCCTTTGATCCAGCACTGTTACTACTGGGCTTATATCCCAAAGAGACCTATAAAAAAGCTATATAAAAGCTATAATAAAAAATAAGTGATACCATAAGCAAATTAGGAGACCTATGAGATCTTTGGAGAAGGGAGCGATTTGTGACCAAAGAAGAACTAGAGAACATTATGAAAGGCAAAATGGACAACTTTGCTTTTATTAAATTAAAATGCTTTTGCACAAATAAGACAACAGAAACAATATTAAAAGGGAAGTACTAAGCTGAGGAAAATTTTTACAGCCAGTGTTTGTGACAAAGGTCTCATTCCTAAAATGTATAAAGAACTGTATCAGATTTATAAGAATATATGTCATTCCCCAACTGATAAATGGTCAAAGGATATGAATAGACAATTTTTAGATGATGAAATTAAAGCCATCTACAATCATATGAAAAAAATGCTCTAAATTACTATTGATTAGAGAAAGGCAAATTATAATAACTCTGAGATACTTCACCTCATATCTTCCAGATTGGCTAAGATGATAGGAAAAGACAATGAAAAATGTTGGAGTGGATGTGAGAAAACTGGGACACTAATGCATTGTTGGTGGAGTTGTGAAATGATCCAACCATTTGGAGAAAAATTTAGAACTATGCCCAAAGGGCTATCAAACTGTGCATACCCTTTGACCCAGCAGTGCCATGACTGGGTCTGTATTCCAAGGAAATCATAAAGGAAGGGGAAAAAATGACATGTTTGTAGCAGCTCTTTTTGTGTGGGAAAGAATCAGAAAATGTGTAGATGCCCATCAATTGGTGAATGGCTGAATAAGATATGGTATATGAAAGTAATGGACTATTATTGTTCAACTAAATGAAATGATGAACAAGGTGATTATAGAAAGGCCTGGAAAGATTTGCATGAACTGATGCTGAGCAAAGCAAGCAGAACCAGGAATGCATTGTATTCCAACAGCAAGAATGGGTGATGATTAACTGTAAAAGATATGGTTCTCAGTGGTTCAGTGATCCAAGGCAGTCTCGCAATATTTTGGACAGAAAGTGCCATCTGCATCCAGAATAAAACCTATGGAGATTGAATGTAAATTAACACATGCTTCTTTTTTTTCTGTTTTTTTTTTTTTCCTGTCCCATGGCTTTTCCCTTTTATTCTGATTATTCTCTTCTAACATGATTCGTAAAGCAATATGTATTAAAAATAAATTAATCACTTTTAAAAATAAAAAGAGTGTCTTTTAAAAGCTCCATTATCTTCTTCTGAACACAAACCCAGATCTTCTCTATTCCCATAGTAACTATCTATAGTTGGGTTCTTTCTCTTTTGCTTACTTGTTTTTATTTTTTGTTGTTGTTTTGGTTTTGACAACTATTTGGGTAATCAAGTTGTAGTCCTAAGGTATGGGGCTCAGGTTCTTCCTACTGTTATTTTCTGGAAGTTATCTCAGGACCCAAACTCTCTACACTTAAGCAATAGCTAGGGCCCCCAGGCATACTGTCATACAAATGATCTTGCTTTAATATGGAAATATGTCTGGAAAAAATTATATATGTTTAAGGTATATTGGATTATTTGCTGTCTAGAGGAGAGGTGGAAGAAAGGAAGGGAGAAAAAATTTGAACACAAATGCAGGGGTGAATGTTAAAAACTATCTTTGTATGTATTTTGAAAATAAAAGACCTTTATTTAAAAAAAAAAAAAAAGAAATATTGGTTTATTTATTTGTTGTAAAGTTCTGTTGTCTCCAGAAACTGCCGATCACTTTCTGGGAGGAAATCTTCTGTCTCAACTCAGTCTCCCGGCCAGATTCTTCTTCCTCCAGAGAGCCGTCCCAACTCCAACCTAGAATAAACTCAACCTCCGGGCCCAATGTTGTCTCTTTTATCCTCCCAGAGAAGGGCGTGTGAGAACTCAAGGGCTTGTGGGAAAATTACTTCAACCAATGAACTTGCTCCTTTTAAAGGTTGTGTAAACTCCTTTTCATATGTAAACTCCTCAGAAATTCAAAGGAGTAAAGTCTTCTTAAAGGCCAGAACCAAAAGGTGTGAACTAGAAAATTGTTAATTACCTACTTAGTAAGACCCTAACAATTTGTCATTATATCTTTTACATAAAATTTGAGCAAGTACATGTGCTTCCTGCAGAGGAGTAGAAAGTTCTAGTTTCTGATCTCATCTAAAAAGAGCTCTGCTCTATGAAATGACTAACTAGCTCTATTCTTACAGGCTTTCAGCTCTAGCTACATGGAAGTGGATTATCTTGCAGGATAGTTATTTTTATTGTTGCTGTTGTTATTTCCCTGAAAATGACTGGTCATTTGGCACATTCTGTATAATTTCCTCTTCATAATTAGGGAATTTCATCTTAGCAAAAGCAAACTTGTTGACTAGCAAATAAAATTAAAAAGATAAATGACCCCTCCTCCCACTCCCACAACAAACTTTTTAAAAGTCAGTGGGATATTGTTTTGAATTCACTCTTATTTTGTGTTATCTATCCTCTATTAATGTCTAATTAAGAGCAAACTGCCATGATTTTTCCTCTCCCAAATAGAAAGGCCTGATTCTCAGCACTGGAAGAGGTGACTCCATTTAACTTTATTCAGAGCTTTGCTTTCAGTATGTTAATGATGCAGATAATTATAGGTGAGATATAGGTGACAATCCTACCATGCTTAACAAAGCAATTAGCAGATCTTCACTCATTCATTCAACTTGTAATCATTAAGTTCCTCCTCTGTGCCAGGTGTTGTGTTCTTTACTAATTGGTCCCTGTTCCTCCTTATGGCCCATTATCCCATTTCTCTCCTCCTTGGCTCATCCCACTATGGATAGATGTGCAGGAAGATGGGGAAACATAATATATTTAGGATAGGAGTGCCAAACCTACTATAAGGAAAATTTGATTTCAAATCTGTTTTCCTTGTGATCCTGAACACGGGACTTAAGCCTATTTGTCTCAGTTTTCTCACCTGTGAAATGGAAGTAATAATAGCATACCTTCTAGTGTTGTTGTGAAGATCAAATGAGAAAAGAATTGTAAAGTGACTATTAGTACAATGCCTAGCATATAATAATTGATATATTTTATTGTTCTATTATTTTTCAGTTGATCTGATTCTATGATTCCATTTGGGGTTTTCTTGGCAAAGATAATGGAATGGTGTGCCATTTCTTCCTCCAGCTCATTTTACAGATGAGGAAACTGAGGCAAATAGGTTTGAGTCACTTGCTCAGGGTATGTTTTCACCCAGGGGTATGCTGGTAAATATTTATTAATTGGTTTTGGGGGGTTGGTGAGGAGGCCATACTCATAATGTACTTTAAAGTTCAATGCATTATTATTGTTTTTATTTCCAAAAATTTCTTGTTTAGAGAATCAGCAAAACAACAAATCAATACCTAATCTATGAGTCTACTCTTAATTAACGACATTAATAGAGGATGGATAACTCAAAATAAAAGTGAATTCAAAACAATATCCCATTAGGTTTAAAAAAAAAAAAAAAAAAAACTTTTTTGGTGGAGTGGGAGGAAGGGCCATTTCCTGAAGCTGAATTTGAATGGAGGAACATGAGTCTCTTTGACTCAGGACCAGGTACTCTATCCACCTAACTATGCTACCTAGCTGCCCCAAGTCACTATATAAGTATTAGCTATTATTGCTTCTTTATTTAAGCATCATAGTTACCAAGTGCTAAAATGTAAGTCTGGTGACAAGAGCCTCTCTTTAATTCTGGTTCTTGGAAAAAATTGGGAGGTTGTTAAAATTTTGTCTGTCTCTGTCCTCTCTTTTTTGTGTAATGAGATCATAGGATCTGTAGCTGAAAGGAGCCTTAGGGATCATCTATTCAAAGCCTCACATTTTATGAGTGTAAACCTAGGAATAAAGAAATTCTGATATGTTTTCACCCTGGGGTATGTAGTAAATATTTAGTAATTGGCTCTAGATGGTTGGTGAGGAGGAAGTACACATGTCATACTTTTAAGTTTAATATGCATTATTATTATTAATGTTTTTTCTGCTACTTTCTTATGTTTCAAAAGTCAGCAAAACAACAAATCAATAGCTGATCTGTAGCTTGTGATTTTTGTGTTCACATTGAAAATTTGACAATTGTCTCTAGAGCTTGTTCACACTAGCTCCAGCACAAACCCAATGGGCTTACCTAAACTATCAGTGCCTCCTACCAAAGTCTGCTCTCTAGAAAGGATCTGAAAAATTTACAAACACGTTATTGACTGATAATGATAAATGTGGTATCTCTCCCATGGGTATTTTCATTATAATGGAGAAGCAAGTCTTAGCTAGTGGAAGGAATGGATCTCTAATGGTGGGACTTTTCAGCATCAGTAAAAATCAGTATTTTTATCAGTGATAAAAATAATTTGGGATATAACCGGGTTTTTTCTGGTACCTCTAAAATTACATCGGATTCTTCTCAGAAGACTTACTGTAGACAAGAATCGCAATTGGCACATTTCCTTATTGAAATCCCAGATTGGTTGGTAGCATCCCTTTCCCTTCCTCTACTGCCACCATCAAGAGAGAGCATACAGAGACAAGGCCTGGGAGCAAACATTTTTGGGTAGCCCGAAGCTTATCTATTAGTGCTATATACAGAAAGCTGGTTTCCAGGAGACTCATCTTATTAACTAGTACTTCAAAATAAGTTGTGCCTTCCCCCAGAACACCTCCGTTCTAGAGAAAGTAAAATAAATTGACTCATCCTACTTATGGCTCTCAGAGATTATTCATTATAGTCATTTTAAAAAAATGAGATCTTGCAGGAGAGACTGCCCAAAGCCAGAGATGCTTAAGCAACATTTCCCCGTAATGAATTCTCTAAAGTTATTATCCACTCTTATTACACACATCAAACCCTCCCACACTGTGCACTCCCAGGTCTGAATACAAACACTCTGTTCTGGTCCAATTAGAGACATACAATGACTTATTTTCATAAAATGTTTTTTGAACTTTGGACTGGCTCCTCATATTTTAAAATCATTTCATTTAAGTCTAGTTCAATAAAACTGTATTTTCTTTCAATTTAATCTGTGAGCTCCTTTCTCCTACCTGTTGCTACGACAACCAATGTCATGTCATTTGTATGCTCTAGTATGTGGCTCTTGTGGAGGCTGGATTAATTAACTCCCTGAAACTGTGCTCTAGATAATCAATGGCAAATGTATCAAATAGGTTGAATTATTTTAATTACATTTATAGTAATTTTATTTTCAGCCTCCTCTGTGATCTTTATGGTGGGCGATTGGTTTCTGTTTCAGATATAGTGATACATATCCTCTCTAGCTCAGCTGAGGTAATTTTGTTCCCTTTGTTTGAGTCCTTTTCTTTATCCAGGGCATCAGTGTTAAATGAGAGGATTGTTCATTCTCTAAAGGCAGAGGGGAATATGCTTAAAAATCAGGAATTGTTTGGCTTTAACCACTTACATTTATACCCTTCTGAGTGAACTTTGAATAAAATGAAATAAATTTAGAGATCGTTTCTTATTAGTAGGATATCTTAGAACAATACACTGAGGAGGAGGAAAATTATACACCGAGAGCCTCTGCCACTCTATATGCTAGGATCTTATCCTTCCTATAGTAAAAAGAAGATTATTATCAAACAAAGACTTCTTGCAGCAGAAATGAAACCAGGAGGTACCATGCTATGATATGTTGAATTTGAAAGGTGACAAATGTAGAAAATGACAAATTTAAAGGATTCTGACCTCAGTAACAGGTGTGGATAGCATGGAAACAGCAAATTTTAGCGCCTAGTTATAGAAAGAATAATTTTACATAGAAAGTTACCAGATGGTAGGTGAGCTCCGTGTGCCCACCCCACCATGTCCCCCTTCCCAAGCTCATGCCTTGAAAGTCTTTGTTCCATCTTCCAAAGGGCTCTGCCCACTACATTCCTGAGTCAACTCTCAACTGTGCATCTTGTGACTTGTGTTCAGTTTGTGGTTCCTGTTACATTTATAACTTTGCCTTGCTAAGTGCCAAAGTATGTTCCTTTTTAATTATTTAGGCAAGCTCATTATGCTGCTCTCAGATCCCCTGTTTGATATGCTACTATTGAGAAAATGTGATATAACTCGATGATAAAATAGTTTACAAGTCAATTAATTGAAGCCTAATTCAGAAAAGTTTAAGATATGATGCTTTCAAAAGAATATTTAAAAAATAAAATGTTATAAAGACTGTCTGGTTCAGTCAAGTAACAAATGTTCATTAAATACCTATTATATGCTAAGAACTGTCCTAAGAAATAGGGATACAAAAATACATAAAAGATAGTTTCTGACTTCAAGCAGTTTACAACTAAATAGAGGAGATAATATACAAATAAGTACTTAAAAACAAGCTATATAAAGGATAAATAGGAAATAATAGGGGGAAGGCATTAGAATTGGCAGGGGTTGAGAAAAATTTCCTGTAGGAGTCCTTTTAGTCAGGCCTTAAAAAGCCAGGGAGGTTATTAATTAGAGCAGAGGAACATATAAATCTTTTTTTCTTAAAAATATTTATTTTATTTTGAATTTATTGAATAAAACAGGCATTTCTGTAATAAAATTGCTCATGAAATTTCAAATCTACTATGCACAATGTGCTATTCCTTTTAAATATATAATAAAGTTATCACATAAATTTCTTTTTTTTCCCCCTTCCCTTACCTCCACCATCCCATGAGACACATAATTCCAGGTATGGGGGACATTCAGAGAAAGTTCTAGGAGCTAAGGGATGGAGTGTCTTTTTTCATAAAACAGTCAATAGACCAGTGTTGCTGGATCCAAGAGTATGTCTCATGCAGTGTAAGAACACTGAAAAGATAGGAGCAGAGTAGGTTGTGAAGGGCTTTGTATGCCAAACAGAGCATTTTGTATTGATTTTGGAAGCAATAGGAAGCCACTGGAGTTCATTAAGTAAGGGAATGTCAGATCTATGCTTTAAGAAAATCACTTTAATGGATTAATAGAGGGTGGATTTAAATGAGGCCTGGATGGTAGAATCTTGAAGCAGTCAGACCAATTAGCAGTTTATTGCAATAATCCAAGGGTCATGCACTAGAATGGTGGCAGTGTCAGAGAAGAGAAGGGGGCATATTGGAGAAATATTACAAAAGTGAAATCAATAGTCCAGGATGACTACTTGGTTGAAAGCCTGAGGGACTTGGAGGCTTCTATAGTAATAGGGAAGGTGGGAGGAGAGGATTTAGGGAGAAAGATAATAAGTTCCATTTTTGACATAATGAATTGAAGATGTCAACTAGATATCCAGTTTAAGATGCCTGAAAGACAATTGGAGATGTGAGATTGGCAGCCAGCAAAGAGATTAGGACAGGATAAATAGATATGAGAATCATCAGCATAAAGATGACAGTTGAAACCATGGGAACTGGTAAAATCACCAAGTGAAGTAGTAGGAAGAAAAGAAGGTTTAGTACAAAACCCTGAAGGATACCTAAGGTTAAAAGGCATGATCTGGAAGAAGATTCAGCAAAAGAGACAAAGAAGGAGATGTCAAATAAGTAGGAGCCCCAGAAGAGAGTGGTATTTCAAAAGTACAGAGAGAAGACAGTATTAATAGTATTCAACAATGTTAAAGGCTGTGAAGAAGTCAAGGAGAATGAGGACTGAGAAAACGCCATTGGATCAGACAACCAAGAGAAGGCAATTTTGGTGGAATAATGATCAAGTCAAATTGTAAGGGAGTGAGAGAGAAAGTAGAGACACCTACTGCAGACCTTTCTTAGGAGTTTAGCTATGAAGGATAGAAGAGAGGTAGAACTATAATTAGTAATGGTGGAAGGATCAAATGAGACTTTTTTTTAAGATGGGAGGAGGCATCAGCATGTTTATAGGTAATAGGAAAGGAGTTAGTAGAGAGGGGAAAATTGAAAATAATTGAAAGAGTAGAAGTTACAAGGATGTATCAATTAAAGGAGATGGGATAGAATAGAATAGTGATTAAGGTTAAGGGAATTAGTCTTGGTAAGCAGTAATGCCCCTTTATCATGTGAGAAAAGGATGAAGAAGGAAATGGCAGATGGTATCTGAATCATAAGACATGAGGAAGAAGGGAGAAGAAGAGGTGAATGTTCTCAATGTTTTCCTTGTAAAATATGAAGCAAATCCCTCCACTGAGAGAGTTAGGGAAGGAGAACCACGGGAGGTTTGAGGAGGGATAATATAATTGGAAAAGCCACCATGGAAAATAGGATATTAAATCGATAATAGGAATATTAGTAGCATGGAGGGCCCAGTTGAAATAATATACCATCAATTTTTAGTGGATTTAGTCAGAATGGTATCATGATTTTTCCACTTTCATTCAGCAGTATAGGAGTGAAAGTTATGAATAACAGAAATAATCCAGAGTTGAGGCTTGGCAGGGTCTAATCAGCAATATGATAAGAGATCTAGGGATTCAGAAGAAGTGCACAGTGTTGAGTTGAATTGGTTCACCAAGCCATAAAGAGAGAAAGAAGAGTTGAGAATGACTAATGCAAGGGAGATGCCTTGCAATTGAAGAATTAAGGGCTTGGAAGTCATTGTAAGGACAGAGTAGGGTTTTTATAAGGCAAAGTGGAAGGAGAGATGACAAGCTAATTGATTATGGTCAGATCTAGGGAATTCAGAATTCTTGAACATAGTGGTGGTACATTTGTGAATGATGGCAAGAGTAAGGGTACCTTTGTGTGTGAATAAGTGGGTGAAAGAGTAGCTCATGGAAGGTAAGTTGGTTGAGGAACTGAGTAGACAGAGTATTTGAGTTATAATCATCATGTATGTTGATGCCCCATGAGGAGAGGAATTAGGGAGGAGAGAAAAAATTGTGAACCAGATAATTACTGAGAAGGAAGGTCTGGAAGGTCTGTAGACAATAATTAAGAAAAAATTTATTTCTGGGTAGATATGAATAGCAGGAATCTCAAAGGAAGAGAAGTTGCTCAGTGATAGAGGACCTAGAAGTAGCAATGAGGAGAAAGAAGTATTTCAACTCCCCCACCTTGACCAGTGAGTCAAGAAGAATAAGTGAAGCTATAGCCAGTAGTGGAATTGGTAACCAGGAGGAAGCCAGGTTTCAGTAAAACCTAGTAGATGGAAAGGATGGGAAAGTAAAAGATATAAGGTGAAAAGAAGTTTGCTGGTTATGGGTCAGGCATTTCAGAGAGCACAGTGGAAAAATTAATTGGAGTTTAGGGTGAAACCTTGGGGTGTGAGTGTGAAGGAAGTTGGGAACAAGAAATTGAGTGTTAAGGGGTTCAGAAGGAATGAGATTCAGATGATGATCTTTAGGATATTGGACTCATTGGGCTGTTAAGAATATGACCAGATGTGAGAATGTCCATTACTGAGTGCCCTGCTCTACTCTCAAAAGACAAAGGAAGCAGAAAATGAGATGCCTGAAGTTGAACAGAGCCATACATAGTTCTTTGTTCTGGATTCATATAATCACAGAATCAGAAAGGAAGCTCAGAGGTCAGACAGGAGGTCTCAATAAGAATGAGGCCCTTTTTCTGAAAATAATCAATGATGTAACTGATAGCACTCCTCTTGACAATAAAGTACTAAAGAAATTTGTTTGGTAGCAAGCATGAGAGTTTCCAACATAATGAATACTTGGCCAGAAAAATATTGTTTATTGCTAGTGTTATTATATTCCAAATGAAATGTTTCATTTACAACACATTTAAAATCCTTCACAGCCCAACTCCTTCCCACCTTTCTAGGCTTCCCCTTCACAGACTCTTGATTCAGCCAAACTGAACTTCTTGCACTTGCCCAGACAGGACATTACATCTCCTAACTCTTTATCTTTGTAAAAAAAATGTCCCTGATGCCTAGAAGGCTTCCTTTCCTCGTCTTTTTTTCTTAGAATTGCTGTTTTTCTTCAAAGTTCTTATCAAATTCCACCCCCCCATCTTCATGAGAGTTTTCTTTTTTTTTTAATTTTAATAACTTTTTATTTTTAAATACATGAAAAGATAGTTTTCAACATTCACCCTTACAAAATCTTGTCTTCCAAATTTGTCTCCCTCCCTTCTCCTTTCCTCCTCTCCTAGATAGCCAGCAATTCAATATAGTTAAATATGTGCAATTCTTTTAAACTTATTTCCGCATGTATCATGCTGCACAAGTAAAATTAGATCAAAAAGAGAAAAAAACTAAGAAAAAAACCAAGCAAATAACAAAAAAGTGAAAAATACTATGTTGTGATCCATATTCAGTCTCCATAATTCTCTTTCTATGTACTCTCACAGTCACAAGTCTGTTGGAATTAGCCTGAATCACCTAATTGAACCATATCCATCTGAATTAATCATCACTTAATCTTTTTGAGATGTTTACAATGTTGTCTTGGTTCTACTCACTTCACTTAGCATTAGTTCATATAAGTCCATGAGAGCTTTCTTGATGTCCCCAGTTTCAAGTGCCTTGTGACCCAAATTATTTTATACTTATTCTTCATATCTACTGTATAAATATATACATATCTACTGTATAAATATATACATATATACGTATACATATATACATATATATGTATATATATATACATATATATATGTGTGTGTATATATATATATATATATATATATATATATATATATATGATAAGATTGCTGGTGCATATATAATTTCCTGATGGGAGAAAACAAAATCTATCAAGATTTAGTTTGATTAGATAATCAATCTAGTCCTACAGAGCTGGAAATGGAGGACCCTTTGTTGTTGACATTGTTGAATCATCTCAGACACGTCCACCTCTTTGTGACTCCATTTGGGGTTTTCTTGAAAAAGATACTGGGATAGTTTTGTCATTTTCATCTCCAATTCATTTTACAGGTGAGAAAATTGAGGCAAACCAGGTAAAGTGACTTGCTCAGAATCACAAAACTAACAAATATTGGAAGCTGGATTTAAACTCAGGTGTTCTTGACTCCAGGCTAGGAGCACTATCCTCTGCACTATGAGCTGCCAGGAAGTCACTTAAAAGCTGACCTATTCTACTATCGGGTTTTCACCATAAATCTCTCTGTTTCTATCTCTTTCTTTTTTCTTTTCTGCAGACCCCATTTATCACAATACAAAATGGAACACAAATTGATAGGAGTTGAATGATGTTAAGACTCTACACTTCTAGATCATTTCTGAGGGCAATTTTGAGAAGTCATGGATGAAGATAGAGTTGTGTTCTGGTGTCTGACAGAAAAACAAATGATCCAAATCATGCTCTTAGATGTGTGATTTCTAATGAAACATCCCTTAATCAGAAATCTTAACTTTTTCCTGATTGATGAGGAACTAATATAATGAATAGGTAGTAATTTCTCTATTAAATATATAATGATATTGTTCACACTCTTTAACATAGAGATCTAACTAGTACATATATAGTCCAAGGAAATCAAAAGCAGAAGGAAATTGAATAATGCATAATAAAACAAAATATTCATAGAAACTTTTTTGTAGTAGCCAAGAGCTGGAAACAAAATAGATGGCAATCTCCTGGATAATGGTTAAATAAATTGTGTTTCTTGAATGTAATGACCTATTATTGTGTCATAAGGAAATGATGAACATAAAGAATTCAGAGAACTATAAGAAAACTTATAGGGAATGATACATTACAAAGAAAACAAAATCAGGAAAATAGATATAATGAATAATGCATCAGTGTAAATGGAAAGAAAAACAATTGAAACTAACTTAGTATAATTATAAAAGGGTCAAGCTTAGCCCTTGAGAAGGGATAAGAAAATGTACTTCTTTCACTTCTTTCACACTAGAGGTGTGAAACATCATATAAAATGTCAGACTTAGTTGATATGTTGATTGGTTTACTGAACTGCTTTTTCCATTCCCTTAATTTTAAAACTTAGTTATAAAGGATGATTGTCTTAATGAGGTATATATTTAGGAATGAAGGTAATGTAAAAATAAAAGATATCAGTAAAGGTTATGCTATTGATAATTGTATTTTCTTTTTAAAAAGTCATTTTAGATGAAATCATTGCTTTCAATTCCTCATTGTTTGGTTGTTTTCCTGTCTCACTTCGAGTTTGCTCTAAACATATGTCTTTCAGCATAACAATCCTGTAAAATTGTTAAATGTTGCCATTCCCTTATGCATGGGCAGAAAATACTATTTTGATGCCCCTTTCTTAATTCTGTGACAATTAGGTTTAAAGACATGACCCTAGCTCTATATCTAAAACTTATCAATCCTTTAAAATATAGCTTACTTGCTACCTTCTTGATACTACCTTCACTAATCCTTCACTTTCATATTGGAGATCATATTGAGGGTTTTTGGCTGCCCAAATTCAATCAATAAATCCATAAACATTTTTAAGCACCTGCTATGTGCTAGACACTGTCCTAAGTACTGAGAAGGCAATAAGGGGCTAAAGACAGTCTCTGCCCTCAAGGAGCTTATATTATAATGAGGGATACAACATTTAAATGAATAGCATATAAAGCAAGCTATATTCAGGATAAACAAGAAATAATTTACACAGAACAGACATTAACAGAGGATTTAGGAAAAGTTTCCTATTGAAGGTGGAATTTAGTTGGGACCTAAAGGAAGTTGAAGGTTAGTGATCAAAGAAGAAGAAATCTATAATTGTAGGGATTGGAGACATCCAGAAAAAAATCCCAGGAACTGAGAGATGGAGTGTCTTATTCATGGAACTACCAAGAGACTGGTGTCATTGGATCAAATAAGTCAAGAAGCAAAGTGTAAAAAGATGGGAAAAGTTGAAGTAGGCTAGTTTTGAATGACTTTGAAAATAGGAAAGGACAAGACAGTTTGATAGGAAGAGAACCAGGAAACAATAGTGTCTCAAAAAAAATCTTTAGAGAAGATAGTAATCACGGTATCACAGACTGCAGTCAAAGAGGATAGAAAAAAGGCCTTTGAATGTGACAACTTAGAGATCATGAATTATGCTTTTAAAGGGAGGATTTTTGCTAAATTTGTGATATAGGGTAAGTTAGCAGCCATGGAAAGATCAAGTGAGGGCTTTTCCCAGGGTAGGGGAAACAGATATGCTTGCAGGTAATAAAAAAATGAACCATTTGACAGGGAGATATTAAAACTAAGTGGGGATGACAGAGGAGGCAATCTGTTGGAGGAGATGGGATGGAATGGGATGATTTGAACAAGAAGAGATAGTAGCCTTAGTAAGGAGCACTTCACCAATTTATTTGCTTGTGTATCAATATATTTCTTCTCTTTACAAATAGGCAGTGACCTTCATGAGCATAGTGATTTCTTACCATTCTTTGTCTTCCCATAGTTGCCTTTACTACAGAATTCTTCCCCAGAATTCAAGAGACCAAATATTGATCAAATTTCTCTTCTGTATGCAGTCAGCTTTTAAATTATTTTGTTTGTATAAATTTATAACTATATAACTGGAACTTTTCTCTCAAAAGTTTCTAATAATTGCTTAATTTTCAAATTCTCTAATCTTAACCCCCATTCTTATCATCCTCTGTGTGTCATTAGGCATTGTTGACCAGCCGATTCTTCAGGAGACTCTTTTCTTTCAGTTTTCATAACTCTGATCTTTTGTGTTTTTTTTTCTCTTTCTACCTGTCTACTCTTCTCAGTCTTACTTCCTTACATCACCTATCAGCTAGCAGGTATACATCAAAGATCAATTATCCTAAGGTTGTTTTTATCTTTCATGTCTGTGTTCTCTTATTTAGTCACTTAACTCCTACACATTCAACTATCATTTCTATACACATGATTCATAGACTCTCTCCTGAGCTTCAGTTCCATATCATGACCTGCTTATTGGATATATCTAAATGGGTCAATAAGTGAAAGAGAACTCATCTTTTACCACATACTCACCCCTCTTCTGAATTTCCTTATTACTATTATGGATATTGCAGTTCTTTCTGTTATCCAGAAACATAATATGTGTTATCTTTCCTGTGTCATAATTGTATGATAGGTTGCAAAAATCTTGTATTTTTTATCACTATAACATTTTTGTATGGTCCTTTTTCTTTCCTCACACAGCCAACAGTAGTTCAAATATTCATCTGGCCTCTCTATAGCAATACCTACTATCTGATTTTCCTTACTGTAATCTCTTGTCAATCCAATCCATTCTCCATATAATGACCAAAGTGGTTTTCCTAATGCACATATTTTATCATGTTATTTTCTCATTTCACCTCTCCAATTCATATTCAATAAATCCTAGAATCTTGCCATTGCCTATAAAATAAATTCCTCTATTTGGCATTTAAATCTCTTCATAATCTACTTTTTGGCTATTTCTATTTGTTAACCTTTTTTGTATATTTCTACTCCCCATGTTGACCTTGCTGTTCTTTGTAGAATATCCATGTCTTTGCACAGGTTATAATTCTTGCTTCCCCTTTTCACCTCTCTCCTCTCTATTTGAAACCCTGATTTTCTTCAAGACTCAGTTCAAGAGTTACCTTATAATCTAGATTTAAATTCTTTCCTCTTTAGTCGCTGGTGCCTTCCTGTCCAAATTCCTACATGTATTTTGTAAATAGGTATAAAATACATTTATTTATATGTGTGTGAGTGAGTGAGTGTGTGTGTGTGTGTGTGTGTATCTTTTCTATCTTATTAAAACATAAACTTTTTGAAGGCTGGGGCCAGCTCACTTTTTTTCTTTCTATCCTTATTCTTAGCACAATACTAGGTACTTAATAAATGATTAAAAATTAATGTATTGATTAGCTGAATTTAAGATGCCTATCCATATTGAGATACATATCAGGAAGCTATTGATGTAGGACTGGAGTGCTAATGAGAGATTATAGGATATATAGGCTTGGAAATTGCCTTGTAGACATGATAATTAATCCCATAGGATCACATGAGATTACTATGAGATTGTAAAAAGAAAAAAAGAGCTCAGGACCCTGGGGGAACAGGTAAGTTAAGAAGCTGTATGATTACCTAGAGAAGAACATTGAGAAAGAGTAGTCAAAAATATAAAAATTAAAAAATAGCAGTATCACAGAAGTCAATATAAAAGAAGATATATCTGTTGCGTAGAGGGCAATTGGGGCTCAGTCTACCTTTCCAGATTTACATAAGAAAAAAATTGTTATTCTTAAACTGACACCAAAAAAAAAAAAAAAAAAAAAAAAAAAAAAAAAAGAATATACAAAGAAATTTAGATGGTTGGTTTGTATGTGACACTGTGAATCTCTATTATGAAAAGCTTATTTCTAAAAAAAATCATAAATTAAATACATGGTTTTAAAGTTTTTCTAATTATCCGTGTCTTCCTATGAACTATCTTCTATGTATTTTAAATGTTTAATTTATGATCTTGTTCTTTTTATTCCTTTTTTTGGCATTACAATTGCTAGCTCTCTTTCCCATTTCCTCCTTCAATAAAAATCTCCCCCCTTTTTAATAAATAGTCATAGTCAAGCAAAATAAATCCATATTTTGTACATGTCTGAAAGCTTATGGTCCATTCTGTATATCTAGTCCATTATTTCTTTATAAGAAGGTAGGAAATAAGCTTCATCATAACTCCTTTAATATTGTGGTTGGTTATAATTTAGCCATTCCTAAGTTTATGAATTTCCCCTCCCCTATGTTTCTAATTCCTTGCTATCACAAAAATGTTGTTTACATATTTTTGCACATATGGGATTTCTCCCTCTCTTTCCTCATTGATGGAAATGAATGCTCTTCCCTGGATGGGGAAGAGGGGGTAGTTGGCAAGAGAAGGAGAGCTTCAATAGTCTTCTGAAATTTCAAATTGCTTTGGCCGCTTTTGTCTTCCAGATTCAATAAAGAAAATGGACAAGGACAACTCCTCCACCTGATTGCTGAAGGAAAGGATTCTGGGAAGACAAGAGAGGAATTGAACTTCATCATGTCTCTTATCCCTACTCTTCTACACTAGAGATTTTGACTAGTTTACCTTTGAGTGAAATGTAGGTCTTATGATTGAGCTGAGTTACCTCATTTCCAATGGGAGAACTATTTTACATCATATTGTCTAGTACAGATTATTCCATATATATTTTCTCTTATTTATTTTTTTATTATGCTTTGGTTAAATGAGTTTCTTTGATATTTGCTAGATTTATTCATTGTGAAACTAGTATTTAGTAAGAAGAGGGATAAACCTTGGATATAAAGTTTTTCCTGTATAAAAATTATAATGATCAGAGGTTAGATTGAGCCTTTTTGCTCTGGATTAAGAATATTTAGGGAAGTAGCTAGATATAATTATAGCCCAGGAATCCTCCCCCACACTAGTCCTGAAGAAAGCATAACAATCTCTGGCCCCAATTTCTTGCTTTCCTTTCTGGCAAGTATAAAAGTTTCCTTTGAAGAATGGTAAGGGTAGAAGAAGTTAGATATATTTATTCTACCTCCCTTTGAGTCACAGAGTGACACCACATATTCCACAGGTAGGTGCTCACTATATGTGGGATCTCACTAAATCAGAAAAGTTGAATCAATTCATAACAACACCAACAGTGTCCCTTTTTTTTCCACATCCCCTCCAACAATTATATTTTATTTTTTGTCAGCTTTAATGATCTGATGGGTAAAACAACCTCAGAGTTGTTGTAATTTGCTTTCCTCATATTATTAGTGATTTGGGACATTTTCTAGTCTTATTTCACAATATTCAATTTCAAGTGTTTCATATTATGGCCAAATTAGACTATTCACTAAGTCTGACAGCTATGTAGCAAAGTAGATAGAGCACTAATGTTAAGTCATAAAAATCTGAGTTCAAATCTGGCCTCAGACAGTATAACCCTGGGACAATGTCTTAACTTGCATCTGACTCATTTTCCTCAACTGTAAAATGGGGATAAGAATAGCACTTATATTCCACTATTGTTGTGAGGATCAATGAGCTATTTGAAAAGTGTTGTATTCCTTAAAGCATTATATAAATACTAGCTATTATTCTTACTATTGTTAAGTATAACATAGGTGACCCAAACTTGGTCCCAAAGAGGTTTGAAAAGGTTCTCCCCTTTACTTCTTTACAGAGATGGAAGACTACTAATGTAGAATACTGCTTATAATGTCGGACTTTTTAATTTGTTGATTATTTTTTCTGAACTTCCTTTCTCCTTGCCCACTGTTTTAATGTTTTGTTATAAAGATGATTTTCTAGAAAGAAGTAAGGGAGAACACATTGGAAAACAAGCAGTAAACAAAGAATATCAGTATATATTTATTTTTATAATAGCATAAATGATAAGCTTATCAAACTTGTATTGACATGAGATTAGGAGGTACTGCTAACAAAATTTAATGGCAGTTAGGATTCCAAAAGATATTGATGGGCTAGAATATTGGACCCAATATATGAAGATGAAATTTAATGAACATGAAATGTAAAGTCTTGGGTACAAAATATCAACTTAATTGTATAAGATTGGCAAAGTATAGCCAGTTAACATTTCATCTAAAATGATCATGGTATTTTAGTAGACTATAAAATCAATATGAATTTAAAAATGTAATATAAAAATGAAAAAATGTTATTGTCCTCATTGACTACATTAATAGAAGCATTGGATAGAGTGCTGAGCCTGGCTTAGACATTTACTATCCATGTGACCCTGTTCAAATCACTTAACCCTGTTTGCCTCAGTTTCTTCCTCTATAAAATGATATGGAGAAGAAAATGGCAAACCATTCCCAATACCCTTGCCAAAACAACCTCAAATCAGATCATGAAAAATTGAATATGCCTGAACAATAACAAAAACAACAAATCTGGGACAAGGAAGGTGACGGTTCACTGCTAGTCAGATAACATCTGGGATAAAGCATTCTATTTTGCATGCTACATTTTAAAGAATGAATTACAGGATGGTAAAAGAATTTAAGATCATAAGATGTGAGGGTTCGCTAAAGAATTGTGGGCTTTTAGCCTGGTAGAAAGAAGATATAAAGTGGGCATATCACTGTCTTTGAGTATCTAAAGGGCTGTCATGTAGAAAAGAGATTAGATTGCTCTCCCTGGCCTCAGAAGGCAAAACTAGGGTTGATAGATAGAAGCTACAAAGAGACAAATTTGATTTAGTTCCAACATAAGAAAAAAATTTCCTAACATTTAAAGCTAACCCAAAATAGAATGGGATGCCCAGAGAAGGGAGACAATGAGTTCCTCCTTAGTAGAATTTTTCAATCAAAAGCTGGATGACTACTTGTCAATCATGTAGAGGAATTCTTAAAGATTGCTTTTAAGGTTCCTTCCAATTCTGAAATTCTCTTATTCTGTGGTTTTTTCCTTTTGGTTAACTGTGATATTTGTCACATGATTCTCAGAAGGAATGTGTGAAAAGTTTCTTAAGGATTTTTTATTTTTTTGCTGGGTATTTACAAAACTTGGTGTTAGACATTTACTATATAAGATCCAATGTATCAGGAAGTGGAATCTGATATTAAAATCTTTGCTTTGAGAAAATGTTGTACAAAGTATTTTTATAGAAATTAGGAGTGCTTAATGACTTTTTTCATTCAATGATGCATTCGTTTATAGGAGGTTCACCAAAATTTCAGTTTATTTTTTTGTCTAATGAAGACAATCTATTTCTTTATTTGCTACAAATATGTTACGTATCTATTGTAAGCAAAGTTCTATGCTAGAGTGTTCAGATACAAAGGCAGATAAAATATAGCACCTGCTCTTAAGAACTTTATATAATCTAAAAGAGGGAAAGGTGTGAGTACCAATAACTGTGGTAAAAGAGAAACAGAAGCAAGTGTAAAGTAGAGATGCAAGCAAAGTATTAGAAGAAATGTGAGGTTGGAAAGATCACTGCCATTCGGGCTGGGAGATAGCATGGGCAAGAAAAAAAAAGAGAATGTTATCTAAGCTGAGCCTTGAAAGAAGGAAAGTATTTATAATAGTCAAAATAATTTATTTGCTCAAAGTCATTCTTAAAACTATATTTCCATTAATATACACAATGTTGTCTTGCTTCTACTCATTTTCTTTGTGTGAATTAATGTTCTTTTAATACCTTTCTAAAAGCATTTTCTTGACATAGTTTGATGAAGGGTCCTTCTCAATTCTTAATCTATGATCTTATGGGTTTGTTCCTGATAGTAGCAACTCACTTTATCTTATAAGGTACTAACATTCTAATTGAAGTGCCATAGATAAATTTTCAAGGTCTGTATCTACTTAACTATTTTTTTTCCTCCTATACATGTGTTCCACAAAAAGCTAACAAGGTACTGCATCTAAGAAACACTCCCTTAATTTTCAGTCCCAGCAAATATAGGTTGATTTGGGAAACAGAAAAGTCAGTATCTTAGAGCTATGATTTGTAATTTTTGTAGTGTGACAGTCTAACACTATTTGATTCCATAACAAAATCTTTTGTTCTACATTAAATAAATAGAGGATACAAAACTACTTTTCAATTTATAGTGATTTCCAAATAATTCCATTTTGAGAATGTAAAGATTCTTTGAAATAAATGGAGAAATCCAAAATTAAATAAGCTAAAGCATTTTCTAGAAATCATTCTTATAGTACTGTAATATTCTAGCACAATCATATCCCACAATTTGTTCAGCTATTCAATTGATGGGCATCCTTGAAATGTCCAATTCTTTGTCCCCACAAAGAGAACTGCTATAAACTTTTTTTTAGAATATATAGGTTCTTTCCCCTATTCATCATTGGAACTAGACCTGATAGTGGTTTTGCTGTGTATGAAGAAAGATGCTATCTGAATCCATAGAAAGTGATAAAAAGTATGGACAGAACAATTTTACATATATATGCATGTATACACACACACACACACCATCTGTTGTACAGGGGAGGGGAGGGGAGGGAAGGAGAAAAAAAAACAAACCAAAAATTTATGAGTTAACTTTATTATATATTTTAAGGAGTAGCAAGTGTTATATAATAGATTTGCAATTTCATGTGCAGTCATCTTTTTTTATTATACTATGCTATGGAAATACTTGTTTTATTCCATGAATTAATTTTTTAATAAAAAAGAGAGAAATTACTTCATTAGGCAATCTCTTCTGGGTATCCTTATAAGACCATAGATTTAAAACTGTGAAGGACTTTTAAGGAAATCTATTTGTTTTATACCTAGGAAAACTGAAGCTCAGTGTGGCTAATTGACTTTTCCAAGATCACTCAAATAATAAGAGGCAGAAAAAGTATTTAAATCCAGACTCTCTGGCTCAAAATTTGGCACTCTTTTCAATGGATTTTGGGGTGCATAAAGGCACGGAGGGAAAGGGGCCAAGATGAAAACAGGAATTCTCATTTAGTTCACCTTAGTTAATTTTGGAATCACTGAAGAGAAGATAAAAGTTGGTGATCATGTTAGAAATGGATTGTAGAGATCCTTGAATGCCAAACTAAAGAGATTATACTTTTTTCAACAGACAAGAGGAACATGTAATGTTTAAGAAAAGTGGAATGATATGCTTATAGATAATTGTTAGATTACCCCCAGCAAATTATATGGAGAATAGAGAAGATAAGGAACAAACTGGGAAGTAGGAAGATTATTACAAAATTCTTCTTGACAAGAAATTGTAGGATGATAGTTGGAAGATATCATCTAGTCCAACCCCTTCATTGATGAAGAAATGGAGGCACCCAGTTATGAAATGCTTATCCAAGGTAACAAGGCAGTAAGTAACAGAGTTAAGATTTGAACCTAGATTCTCTGTTTCCACCTAACACTCTTTCCACAAGTTTCTTAGAATTAATGTGGTTGCAGATGGGCAGGAGGAAACAAAGAAAAACCACATATAAGATATACTGTTAGAAACAATAACCACTGTAATGCAATATAAACCTAGGCATCTGAGTGGCACAGTGGGTCAAGCTTTGTGTATGGACTGAGGAAAAACTGAATTAAAATCCAACCTCAAACACTTAGCCATGTGATCTTGGGCAAGTCAGTTTACCTCTATTTGTCTCAGTTTCCTCTCCTGTAAAAAGAGGAATTCTAATATCACCTATTTCCCATGATAGTTGTGAGGATCAAATGACTAATAAATTGTAAAGCTCTTAACATAGTGTCTGTCATATAGTATTATATAGATATTGGGAAGGTAGGTGGTTCCACAGTACACAGAGATTCACCTTCCTGACCTCAAATCTGACTCAGACATTTAGTAGCTGTGTGACTGTTTGCCTAATCTAACTCTGATGCCCTTAGTTTCCTCATCTGGAAAATGAGCTGGGAAGGAAAGGCCAAAATACTACAATATCTTTGCCAAGAAAAATCACAAATGAGGACCCAAAGCATTGGATGTTACTGAAATGATTGAACCTATAAATATTAGTTATTGTATATGTAGAACATGTGTATAACATATTATCTAATGAAGAAAATCTATTTCTTTATTTGCAATCATAAAAATATAAAATAAATCTATTTGAAAACAAAGACAAAAATATACTGAAGAACACAGTGGCACAGACATCCCCATTTCTGCTTTATAGGGGTCATCTACAGCTCAGGAAGCAGCTGGGGAAAGCTGCCTTGGAAAAACTTGATGCACTCAGCAGGACTTCATTAGAAAATTGATCCATTTCCCTTCTTGGTCTGAAGATTGAACATTTTACAGGTTTGCTTGCTGGGCATGTTGAGGTCCCTCATCAGTGGTGGTGTTTGATAAGTAAGGGACTTGGTTTCATAATCCAGAACCTCTGCAAGGGATATGTATTTTAGATATGTCAGGATCCCTTCTTGGTGAGTAATACCTGTGTTCACACTTGAAAGGAGTTGGACATAGGGAAAGATTTTTTCTGTTAACCAAGGGTCCTGGGGCCCTCCACTTAGAGAAGGAAGGAAGAAAGGAAGAAGTTTGCAATTTGGTTTAATTTTCCTCCTGTCTAGAGACTGGGGAGACAGAACAGAAGCAATTATCATGCTGTGTGGCATCTGTAACTTCAGATTTAAGCATCTATTTCTGGGACATAGGGCATTTAATCTGTACCCTCACTGGGTAGGCCTAGACAGAGCTCACTTTGACTTTAAATATACTCTAGTTGTCTCCCTCAAGATCTTTACCTGATTCTTTTAATTTTTTCTAATATTATAAAATTTATAATATTTCTATAATATTATATGTCATAAAATGCTATTATAATATTATACTAATATGTAGTGCCTGGCATATAATAAATATTAGATAAGTATCTAGGTGGTACAGTGGATAAAGTCTTGGCCTGAAATCAGAAGGATTCATCTTACTAAGTTCAAATGTGCCCTCAGATGTTCACTATTATAGCTAATATTTCTATATTTTCTAATATTATAAACTAATATTGCTAATTTTATAATCACTACCAACAATGAACATGTCTATGGACAAAGAAAGACAAAAGGAACATTATATATGAAACTATGAATCTATCCTACAAAAGTGGCAAAAGTCTCAGTGATATTAAGCTCTAATTGTTTAATTACAATAAGATTTTAACTTATTACTTTTAATTTAATTATTGCTTGAAATTTACGTTTAAAACTGTACTCTGGGTCGCACTTCAAAAAAGCTCTTATTTTTCTTTTTTTATACATGCATTACATTTAAAATAATAGTGCCTTGTTTTCCTGTGTTTCCTTCTGAACTTCCTTCTGTTTTCTTCTATTCATTTAAAATATTTAATTAATTTTACCCCTTTTTTCAGCATTATCAATAACAATCCTTCCCCTTTCCATGTAACTTATCTTGCTAGTTAAAAGTCCTGCCTCAGATTTTATTTTCATTTTAAAAATTGATGCTATAAAAGCCTAAGTCAGAATGTCCTACTCCCCTGCTCAAGAAGTTTCCTTGGCTGTCTTTTGCTCTGATATAAATTGTTAGCTCTTCTATCTGGCAAATCCTTTTCAGGTTCCTTCTTCAAAGAAGATTCAGATAAATTCAATACTTGTCTGATAGTTGTATTGGAGACTATTTGGGCATTCAGTCATTGTTTGTTTGTTTGTTTTTTTTTTTTGTGATCTTCAAGTAATAGAGGGAAAGATGCTTCCTTCTTTCTTTGACTAGAAACACTCATGTGAAGATTTTCTCAGCAATATAGCAATAATGTGCCCTGCTCTCCTCCCATTGTGATTTTTCTTCTCTGATCACGTCTCCTTCATGGGGAGACTGATTTCCAGGTGTTTGTTTCTAAGCCCAAAGCTTTGGCTTCGTTATCTTCTTTGTTAGGTTGAGAATGTAGGTACTTTGGGTACGGTGGTGGGAGCACATCATTCCTGCTAAATTCACTGTTCTCGAAAAACTCCTCCTGCTGTGCTTTGGACAGTCACAGGTGAGCTCCAACTATTGATCTTGCTTCCAGCATTGTGAATAATGCAGACAAAAGAGTCTCTGGGTGCCTCCTCAGAATATTGCCCAGATTTGGGATTTGGAGCCAATGCAGGCTGGATGCCACCTGCATTATAAACACTGCATGCTTCTGCTGACAGTGGTGAAACCACTCTGGGATAAACACTGGTATTAACTCAAAATGTCTCCAAAGAATTGAGAGTATTTCATCAAAAGATTTATCCATGTGTTGCTAGGGGTGTTTAAAACTGTGCGGTGACCCAGAGACAGCAGCTCTACACTGGCTTGTCCATCAGTATTCTGTCCAGCCTCAATAGGAATCCTCTAAAAGGGAAACTGGAATTAAACAGTTAATATTTGTCCAAAATGAATGTTTATAGGCTCAAGATCCCTTCACCTAAGGGATAAAGACTTGTTTAATTTGTGAGAGGTGTTTTATTTAGGTGGGGAATTTCTTTCTTAGACATAGGTATTTTGCTTACCTGTTGTTTTTTTTTTAATCCTGGGCTCTGGTGATGAGTTGCAGAAGACAGAGACCATGATTATCACCAAGCAATTGCCAGGTTAATTAGGTTGCTTTGCAATTTGGAACTGTGCTCAAAAAGTTATCAAACTGTACATACTCTTTGATCCAGCAATGTTTCTACTGGGCTTATATCCCAAAGAGATCTTAAAGGAGGGAAAGGGACCCACATGTGCAAAAATGTTTGTGGCAGCCCTCTTTGTAGTGGAAAGAAACTGGAAACTGAGTGGATGCCCATCAGCTGGAGAATGGTTGAGTAAATTATAATATATGAATGTTATGGAATATTATTATTCTATAAGAAACGATCAGTAGGATGATTTCAGAGAGGTCTCAAGAGATTTCATGACCTGATGTTAAGTAAAATGAGCAGAACCAGGAGATCATTATATACAGCAACAGCAATATTATACAACGATCAATTCTGTGGATGTGACATTTTAAAATGATGAGATGATTGAAGCCAATTTCAATGATCTCATGATGAAAAGAGCCATCTACATCCAGAGAGAAGAGTGTAAGAACTGAGTGTGAATCACAACATGATTATTTTCACTCTTTTTGTTGTTGTTTGCTTACATGTTGATTTCTTGCTCAATTTCTTTCCTTTTTGACCTGGTTTTTCTTGTGCAGCAAGAGAATTGGATAAATATGCTTATACATATTGGATTTAACATATATTTTAATGTGTATAACATATATTGGATTGCTTGCCATCTAGGGGAGGAGATAGAGGGAAGGAGGGAAACAATTGGAACACAACGCTATGCAAGGGTCATTGTTGAAAAATTATCTATGCATATATTTTGAAAATAAAAAGCTTTAATAAAAAATAGAAAAAAATTAGATTGCTCTACATTTTTGAAGGCAATTGTAGCAAAGTTCAGACAGATTTAGCATCTGGGTATTTTGCAACTTTGTGAATCTATTTAAAATAAATATTTACGTCAATAATTTTGAGCTGAGTACTATTTTGTCTCCTTAGATAGATCCAATGGAGGTCACAGAGCTGGGAGTGCGTGGTATCCTCTTCTGGAAGTTGGATGAGATGATGTAGGAGGTCATTTTCACTTGTGAAATCCTTTGGTCTATGTTTTAAGGCCCTGTTTAGTTCTTACATTTGATGTTCTTTTTTAAATTAAAGTTTTTTTTAATTTTCAAAACATATGCATAGATAATTTTCAACATTCGCACTTGCAAAATCTTGTGTTCTATTTTTTCACTCCCTTCCCTTCACCCCCTCCCCTATATGGCAAGCAATTCAATATATATTAATTATATTATAATATGTTATATTATAATATAAACATATTAATTATATATTTAACTTGTGTAATTCTTCTATACAAGTTCAGAGATACCAGCTTATGAAACTCTTTTTAGGGCAAATGAAGATCACTAGTACTGATATTTTCCCTATAAGTGAAACCAAGCATAAAGACATTTTAGAAAATGGGAAAATGACTTAAGATTCAGGAATTGAGCTTTTAGAGTTGATTTTGTTATATGGACAAAGTCATTAGGAAATATCATTTTATTCTGTACTTGACCATCTTGCTTTATACTACTTATGATTAATATGAGCAAAGACTATCATGAAGACAATTGCAATTTAAATGTCATTGACCATATTGTATTATAGTGGTTGAAGACAAGGATATGTTCTATGAACAATTTAACTACCTCCATATCAAGGCCACTACTGTCTTGATAGTCAGAATCTTCAATGAGAAGATAGGGCCAGAGAAATACACACACACACACACACACACACACACACACACACACACACGTAAGTGTAGATATAGCTAATAATTATCAACATAATTATGGATCTAGATTAAATGTCAATATAGATATAGTCTCCTCTGATAGAATGTAAAGTCCTTGAGATTAGGGCCTGATTTCATTTTTGTCTTTTTATTTCTGATACTGAGGAGAGTATCTAGGAGATAGCAGATGCTTAATAAATATTTTTCCATTGAATGATTGATTTGCTTCAATGGAAGGAGGGATCACAAGAATGAAATTGACTATATATAAAGAGACATAAAATGACTGGTTGTTAATAGGGGAATCATTTCTGATTTAAATTAACCATCTCTGTGTCATTTGACCATTTCTTATCAAATGAACAACAAATTATAAAATGTCCCAAGGTCAAACAGTACCTGAAACCATCTGAGTCATCCAATGTAATTGCCAAATATGTGCCAGCCAAAAGGGCCACACTGATTTAGAGAAATGACTAATTTATAAAATAATAGGGGTTAAGGCAATAGAAAATTAAAAGCAATGATTTCTTATAAAACAATGAAAGTAATGAACAAATCCATAGACACCTTGTTTTGAAATCTAAGTCACACTGTCCCAGAAATATTTATAGATGAAAATAAAAGAGAGTCTTAGACTCGCAAGGTAGTACATGACATCAGAATCAATTAATACAGTTTATACTTCAATAACCTAACTTGTAAGTGGTAAGCCAACTATTTCAAAGAATTCTAGTTCAATCTCTTTTAAACCTAATGATATGTGCAATCAGATAGTCTCTCAGCCTCTATTTCCTTATATCCTAAATGGGTGTAATCATACTTATCCTATTTATCTTTATATAGATAGATAGATAGTGATATAGATAGATAGATGGACATATCTATATCTATCTATCTATATCTATATCTATATAATGTATGTATATGTATATGTATATCTATATAATGTATATATATATATATACATACATATATATATATATATATATAGTTAGTTAGTTAGTTAGAAAAGTGTGAAGGGACTGCTGTATTTGGAGCTACAAGACCTGAATTAAATCCTGGATATGATACCTACTGGCATGTCCTTTGGGAAAAGCCATTTCTCCATTTTGTGAGCCCCAATTACTAAAACTCTAAAATAAGAGGGAGGTAGTTGGACTAAGATAATCCCTAAGATTCCCAGCATCTCTGATTTTCTATGAGCCCATAGGTAGGTCTCAAGAGAAGCTGAATGTGAATAGAATATCAGGATAGAGCAAGAGAGTAACAGGATGATCAGTCAGGAAGAATTGGGTTTGCATCCTGCCTCAGTTGTGTGCATATTGATAAATCACTTAATCTTTCAGTATTCTAGACCAGTGGTATCAAACACAAGTAGAAACTGACCTATATAGCATTCCTGTTGCCATATAATGACTTAGAAAACTACATATTAACACTACGTTCAATTGTATTTTTATTTTTAAAAAAAATATTTTCAAACTATTCTTTTAATCTAATTCAGGATGCACTGAAAAATATTGTCCCCACTTCCACTCATGGACTATGTATTTGACATCTCTGCTCTAGATAATCCATTAAGACCAAAAGTTGCATAAGATGTGACTATATTGGCTAGAAATCGATACATATATAGGTTTTTAGCCAATTAGTTTTAGAGCTAGAAGAGATCAATCCTCTCATTTTATAAATGAGGAAACTCAAGGAGATGAAGTGGCTTGTGCGAAGTTTGAGTCATGACTCAAGCCCAGTTCTTCCTGATTCCAACTCAATACTGTGTCCAAAACAATGTATTACATCACATTATATATAGAAGGCATTTTTTTTTAGTGTTAAAGCAGTATGTGAATAGATTGCATTTATGTAATGGATCTATCTGCTAAGAGATTATTGATAGTAGCAATAGTTGTATTTGAATATGGCCTGCTTCATATAAGGAACTGAATTCTAACATTTCATTTCTTTTATCCTAACTTTTTTTTCTCTTTTGTATCTGATAGGAATCCCAAACTCAATGTACTTCTCTATGTACCTGCATCCTATATATCCCCTCCGTAGAATATAAACTCCTTGTATCAAGGATGATTTTGTTGCTATTGTTGTTGTTGTTGTTGTTGCTGTTTTTTTTTTTGTTTTTTGTTTTTGGTATCCCAAGTCTTGGTATAGTTCCTGATACATAATAGGCTTATTGAATGAAATTGAATTTGAATTGTTACAAGTTTCAGGGCTTTGGAAGGGATGTTACACTAGCATGGTTTGTGTTATTATTATCACTCATTTAAGTTCCTTCTTGTCCAAATATTGTGTGTTCTTGATGGTATCAGAATATCATCAGTTTAGAATTAGAAGGAGTCATAGATGTAATTTAGCCCAAATCTCTTATTTTATAGATGAGGGCCATAAAGGTTAAGTGGCTTGCCTAAGATCACATGGGTACTAATTGGCAGAGCTGGGATTTGAATTTTCTTTTTGCTTCTAAATACAGTGCACTTTCTTGTATACCAACATGCTTTACCCTGGCCCTTCAGAGAGATAAATTGAAGAGAAAGTCCTATATAAAAGGGTTTATATGGAACTGATCAATTCCTCTGATTGACTCTCATGATCATTTAGATTCTCATATATTGCTTTCATTTTCTGCTGAACTTTCTGGGCTTGAGATTGTTGAGTCAAGAATAATGTTGGATCAGGGGGTAGGGCAGAGGAATGCTGGTAAATGTTTAACAACCATCTTTCTTGAGGAGAAAATAAATAGAGTAAACTTCTAAATTTAATCTGAATTATTAAATTTCTCTGCTTTACTTTCTTAAGTCTATAAAACCAGCAAAACAATAAAACAAAGCCTGATTTGTAATGTTTGCCTATTTACAAGGTACTAGTATTCTCAGTGATAATTGGACAATTCACTCTCCCAAGCCAATCTGGTTCCAGCATAGAAGTGTCAAACACTTCTCACAATACTTCCCAGTGTAATTGAACCAGATTAAGATGTAATTGGGAAATACTTAACAAAATGAATAAAAATGAAATAAACATAGTTACCACATTTTAAAACTAAGTAAAAAATGACGACTGCATTTATTCTTGTATAGGAATTGGTAACCCCAATTTCTGTTTAAGTTTGACACCACTGTTCAGTGAACTCTTTGGGGAAAATGTCTGCTTCTGTGTTTACTTGAGGGTCTGATGGAAGAGCTTAGTTCTAGAAACAATAGGACTGAAACCTTCTCAGAAATAAAGAACAGCAGAGGAAAAAGGGGTCAAGAAGATTTGTGAGAAATTAAATGTTGAACCACAAAGTCCTGTCTAGTCACTTAATTAAAATCTGAAATAGCTTTATTAAATTAAGAGAATTTCCAGAGTTTGATAAGACTTCCTAAAATGAGTCTGGTTAAAGAATCTTCACATAGAATATGTACTCAATTTTTATTCCTACTTAAAACTTGGTTATGTTACATATTGTATGATTATATTTTTTCTAAATGTCCAGAGATGATTACATATTTTCTGAGCATTTCCATCCTTATAGTATATGTCAAATGAGTTTGTTTTCTGTCTTAATTATTTGAGTGATAGATATTATATGATCCCATATAAGAAGATATATTTAAATGATAGTGCCTCTTAAATCTTTGTGTGAGGAAACATTTCCTCAATTTGTCATATAAATTTATGGATGTCATCATGACTATCACTCATGCAATAAGTGCCTCTAGAAAAGAGCTGTAAGCAATATAGTTAGTTAATCAGATAGCTCAGTTATCAATGTGGGCAATAGCTTTATGTTCATATGAAAACCATGCAGGAGAATCTAACCAGTGGTTATAGATTATTTCAAGTAATGATAGGCTCAATGATAAATTCTCCTTTTATAGATCAGTCCTTCAGAGCCATGATTCTGCTGGATGCAGCATTTATGATTTAGTAGTGGATGGTCCTCAAGAATTGTTGGGACTATAAATTAATTTACCCCATGATTAACTATTTATGAACTTTTCCAATTTTAAGTGCAATATTCTTCCAAATGACAGAAAGACAGCCCATTACTGAGCTTGTACTTCAAATCTTTCTGATTTATTTTAACTTCCAGACCTTGTGATATGCATGTATACGCTTAAAGGACAGAGGATCCCCCAAAGCCAAAATGAGAAATTGGAGTGGAATTCATTTAGTTGAGCAAAATGAGTGAGAGGAATGAGAAAACTCAGTGATGAGACAAATCTGGTGAGAGGAATGGAAAGAAAAAAAATAAAGATGGGAATCATCTATAGAAATGGGATGTTATTCCTTTTTAAAAGATAAATCATAAGGGTCATGAGAGATCTTGTGAATATTCATCATAGACTTGTTAATCATAATATCATAGATTTACAACTGGAAAGGATCTTGGAGGACATTTAGTTCTCATCCTTCATGACCTACTCCTATATTTGATACTATTGACTTCTTCTAGATGTTTCTTTCTTTCTGGCCTTTTGTGACACTATTCTTTCTCAGTTCTCCTGTATGTCTGACTGTTCCTTCTCAGTCCTCTTGCTGGTTTATCATATAGATGAACAGTTCTCAATTACTAGCCTTTAGACCCTTTCAGAGAGTCAACATGTTTAAAATTATTTTTATACTAATACTGGCACTAATTCTTTAGTAAAATTATCTTTCCTATTCTAACAACATATCTAGGTGAAGTATTTTCTTCATATGCTTCAACCAAAACAATATATCACAATAGTTTAAATTCAGAAACAGATATGAAAATCATGTTGTCTTCTATTAACACACACATTAAAGATTTTCAAGAATATAAAATTATCATTCTTTTCTTCTCACTATGTATTTAGTTTTAGAAAATAGTTATCTTCAAATTTTTACTTATTTTAATTTTCAATGGGCTTATTTTATTATTTTAAAATGAATACATTAATAATTATTTTTTTCAGCTTTAAGTTCTAATAAGATAAATAATAGTGCTTAAGCCAAAGCTCTGAAAGTCCCTCAATTTTAACAATGTAAAGGAGTCATCAAAAAATTTAATGTTATTAAAATTATCATATAATTATAAGGTTATTATTATTATTATTAAGGAATTCTAAGACAAAATATTTATGAGTAGTTGATCTATGTCTAACTATGGTTGTTCCCCAAGGCATCATTCTAAACTCCTTGCTTCTTGCCCCCATTTCTTTTTTATTATTAAAAAAAATTAATGCTTAATTCTGTAATTCAGACACAATCAATTCCTTCTCTGGGTATGGACAGTATTTCTTACCATAAGTCCTTCAAAGAAGTCATGAATCATTGTATTGCTGAGAATAGCAAAGTCATTTACAGCTGCTCATTTCAAAACATTGCTATTATTTTGTATATAGTACATGTTGTTGAGTTCATGGAGAACTTTCCAAGTTTATTTTTTTTTTCTGAAAGCATCCTGCTCGTCATTTCTCATAGAATAATAACATTCCATAACAATCCCACACTACAATTTATTCAGCCATTTCCCAATTGATCCCCTCAATTTCTAACTTTTTTCCCTGAGTGCTGCTGTAAATATTTTTGTATATATAGGTCCTTTAAAAAAATATCTTTTGGGATTCATGCCTAGTAGTGGTATAGTTAAGTCAAAGTATATGCATGAATTTATAGCCCATTGGGCAGAGATCATATCTTTTGATCATTTATCAATTGAGGAGTAATTCTAATTTTTATAAATTTGACTCATTTTCCTTTATGTTTTATCAAGAAAAACTTGCTTAATATTCTTTTTACAATTACTATTGCTAACCTTATTCCCCTCCCCACTTTTTTCCTTCTCCTTTTAGTCTGTTCATCCTCAAAAGTGTTTTGCTACTGACTACTCCCTCCCCCAATATTTCCTCTTTTTTTATTACCCTTCCTCCTTCCCATATCCCATTCCCCTCCTACTTTCCTGCAAGGCACGATAGATTTCTACAATTATATTGAATGTGTATGTTATTTCAGCTAATTCCAATGAGAATAAGATTCACTTCCTCCTCCTTTCTTTTCCCTCTTTCCCTACACTATAAAAGCTTTTCCTTGTCTCTTTTTATGGCAGATAATTTATACCAATCCACTTCTGCTTTTCTCTTTCTCCCAATACATTCCTCTCTCACCCCTTAATTTCATTTATTTTAAAAGATAGTATCCTTTCATATTCAACTCACACCTGTGTCTTTTGTCTATATATATACTCCTCACTGCCACAACAATGAGAAAATTCTAATGAGTTACAAGTATCATTTTCCTATGTAGGAATGTAAACAGATAAACCTTATTAAGTCCCTTATGATATCACTTTCCTGATTACCTCTTTATGTTTCTCCTGAGTCTGGTATTTGAAAATAAAAATTTCTATTCAGCTCTGGATTTTTCAGCATGAATGCTTGAAAATGCTAAATTTTGTGTTATTCTGAGTGTGGCTCCATTATATTTGAATTGGTTTTTTCTGGATGTTTGCAATATTTCCTCCTTGACCTGAGAATTCTAGGATTTGGCTATAATATTCCTGGGAGTTTTCATTTTGGGATCTTTTTCAGGATATGATCAGTCTATTCTTTCAATTTCTACTTTAACTTCAGATTCTAGAATAACAAGACAATTTTCCTTGATAATTTCTTGAAAAATGATGTCCAGATTCTTTTGTTGATCATGACTTTCAGGTAGACCAATGATTTTTAAATTATCTCTCCTAAATCCATTTTTCTGGGTTAATTGTTTTCCATGAGAGATTTCACATTTTTCTTAATTTTTTTTTGTGTTTTAATTGTGTTTTAATTTCTCATAAAGTCATTAGCTTCCATTTGTCGAATTCTGATTTTTAAGCAATTATTTTCCTCTCTGAGTTTTTGTATCTTTTACTTTTTGGCCAGCTTTGCTTTTTAAGGCATTCTTCTCTTTATTAGCCTTTTTGTATTTCTTTTTGCACCATTCTGAATTCTCTTCCCAATTTTTTTCTCTATCTCTCTTACTTGATTTTCAAAATCCTCTTCGAGCTCTTCCACAGATTGAGACCAATTCCTATTTCTCTTGAAGGTTTTGGATGTAGGAGCTTTGATTTTGTTATCTTATTCTGAGTGTGTGTTTTGAACTTCCTTGTCACCATAGTAATTTTCAAAGGTCAGAAATTTTTTGTCTGCTCATTTTCTTGGCCTATTACTTGGCTTTTAACTCTTTGTTAAAGTAGGGTTCTGTTTCCAAGGTAGAGGGTACACTATCCCAAATTTGGAGGGTTTTGTACTGTTATTTTCAGAAATCCTTCTAGGAATCTGACCACAAAAGCACTTTTCTGCTCTGGAATTGTTAGGATTGTCCCTGCCCCACTGTAACTGTAAGAAATAGTGTGCTAAAATAACAGAGTCCTGCTTTGCTGGATCTGGGATCAGGGCTGGAATTGGTCCTACCCTGGTGTGGTCTGCACAGAATTGCATGCTGGATTCCCATCCTGATGTCACAGAACTTTTCTGCTAATCTTCTAAGTTGTCTTTTGGATTCTGATGCTTTAAAATTTGTTTGAGTCATTATTTGAAGGAATTTGGAATGGTTTGGGGAAGAAATTGGGCAAGTTCCTGCCTTTATTCTGCCATATTGACTCTGCCTACTTGAATTTGGGCCTCTATTTCTTAATCTGTAAAATGGCACTATGAATCATAAACAGCCTTTCTCTTGCATCTATAGCTATACTAGTACATTAGTAATAGCAATTGTCACTTTTTTCCAAGGCTGAAAGATTTTATAGGAAAAATTTATGATCCAAAAGCAGAGACCTAGGGTTAATACTGGACTGAGTCTCATGCATTTTAATTAGTGGCAGCCCCAAATTAGATTCTAAGATAAAATAGCATCAGGATTCTTTAGCACAGGGCTGGTAGGGTCAGAAGTACCATAGCCTTGCCAAATACACAAGCTGTTAGTTCTATAATTGATTAAAGCATTGCAGGGTAATATTCTTCAGAGTATATGTCATAGCTTTTCTTCTTGTTAGGTGCTACATTTGGTTGCTGCAGTAAAACATGCTGAAATAATTGGATTACTGGTGATCAGAGGGGAAAATAACCTAATTTCTTCCATGGAGATGCTGTCAAAATATTTTTTAAAGAAAAAGGATCTACAGATAGTTTTTTTTCTCCTTCCCTCTCACCAACCTTCTGACAGATTTTATAAAGACAAATTCAAGTATGATTTTAGCCACAACTAAAAAAGAATGGACTAGCTAAATACAGAAAATCTCATCATGAGCTGACTTGGCTAATAAACAATATATTTGTTGATCACACACAAAAAAAAAAACACATAAAGGAAAGAAATAAAGGAAGAGAGAAATAAAAAGAGAAATAAACGAAGAAAAAGCCAATAAACAAAAAAAGGTATAATGACATCCAATCATGTTTCCTTTCTATTTCTGTTGTCATAGTTCATAAATTGAAGTTTGGTTCATAGGTTCTCTTTAGAGGTGAGTAAAAGAATTATCAGGGTTAATTTTACCATGGATCCAAAGAGAATAAAAAAGACCAGTGACACAATTGTTTTGCTTTTTTTGCCCTAATAAGCAAACTGATCACAGTGAAGGTATAACAGGTGCCTGTCTCTAATCCTTCTTACAAACTGAGTGGGACCATGGAGAAAGTTGTTCAGTCACCTCTAACTCTTCCTGACTCCATTTGGGATTTTCTTGGCAGAGATACTGGAGTGGTTTTCTGTTTTCTTCTCTGAATCATTTTACAGATGAGAAAACTGAGGCAAACAGGATTAAGTGGTTTGCCCAGGATCACAAGCTGGTAAGTGTCTGAATCTGGCTTCAGATTCATCAAGAGGAATCTTTCTGATTCTAGGCCCAGTGTCCTATTCCTGGTGCTACCTACCTGTCTCAATAGGGAAGAAAAGAACCACATATAAGGATGGAGATGAATATTTCTAAATATTCTCTCAAATTTCTATTTTTTTGCTCTTAAAAAAAAAACTTTGAATCTCAGGAAAGATAGGGACAGAAGCAGATCCACATACCTTGTAAGCCTTACCAACCACAGGGATTGATTAACTGGTATGCCCAGACTGACAGTTCTGGGAATGGCTCCTATTTTTTTTAATTATTTTTTTTAAATTTTATACTTATAAAAAAATTGACAGTATATATGCATGAGTAATTTTTTATAACATTATCCCTTGTATTCATTATTCCAAATTTTCCCCTTCCTCCCTCTACTCCCTCCCCTAGATGACAGGCAATCCCATACAACTGGGAATGGCTCCTGATGAAGCTATATTCTGAGCCTTTATTCCTTGTTTATTTGAATCATATAAGAACTGAGTCTCAGAATCAAAGATGCAAGTTGCTTTGCTATATTATGGGGATATGGTACTTTTGGATCAATTAAATCTGAAGTAGGGTTGTAATTAGGATCTCTGGAGTAGAAGCTTCTGAAAGCCATATCAGCTGGTGACTTAAAAATTTATAACCTGGCCACTCTCTGCTTTTCTAGTATTTTTACATATTATTCCCTTTCACTTATTTTGTGACCAAGTAATGCAAGCCCTCTTGTTGTTCTATCCTCAGGATACAACAATCCTGGGAGGAGGATGCTATTATTATCCAAATTTTTTAGTTTAGAAAAACAAGGCTAAATGACTTGTCCACACCTAGTAAGTATCTGAACTCATTTTCCTAACTCTAGGTCCAGCACTCTACTGTGCCAAATGACTAGCCCATCCCATTATGCTTCTGTGATAAAATTGAAAATAAAGTGACTTGTTGATCAGCACTAATTGTTTTCTTGGTCACTGTCCTTTTATTTAGACCCTAGTTCTCTTAAAATAATGTCTGATTTTTGAAACATATGGAGATTATTTTCTTCAGTATGGGGAAGTGTAATTTTTTTCCACTGAAAAGCATCCTACACATGTGAAATCAGTTAATCAGACATATATAGGATAGATTATGGAGCCATAAAAGTCATCCTGTTATACTTGCCCAAGTAGGTAAAAGTAGCAAATGCAAATTGGGAATAAAACTCAAATCCTTTGAATCTGAATCCATTGCTCTTCCTATTTATAGTTCTACTAGGTGGAGCAATGGATAAGAATGCTTAACTTAAGAGTCAGCAAGACTTGAGCTCAAATCCTATTTTGGACATTGGGTAAGTCAACCTCTATTTTCCTCAGTTTCCTCATCCCCAAAAGAAGGATAATAATAGCACCTACTTCTCAGTGTTATCATAAAGATAGAATAAAATATTTATAAAGTATTATAAAACATTTATAAACCTTAAAGCATTATATAAATGTTATTGTTATCATTCTTATTATTTGCTGGCTCTGGACCCAGGAAGACCTGAATTAAAAATGACCTTACAATAAGAGATGAAAAAGAAATTAAAGGAATTAGAGTAGGTAATAGGGAAACCAAATTATCACTCTTTGCAGATGATATGATGGTATACTTGGAGAACCTCAGAGAATCAACTAAAAAAAAAAAAAAACAACTAAAAATCAAATAAAAATAATCCACAATTTTAGCAAAGTTGCAAGATACAAAATAAATCCACATAAATCATCAGCATTTTTTTACATCAGTAACAAAATCCAAGAGCAAGAGATACAAAGAGAAATTCCATTTAAAATAACTTAATAGTATTAAAATATTTGGGAATCTATCTGTCAAGGGAAAGTCAGGAACTATACGAGCAAAACTACAAAACACTTTCCACACAAATAAAGTCAGAGCTAAACAACTGGAAAAATATCAAGTGCTCTTGGACAGGTCAAGAGAATGTAAGAAAGATGACAATACTACCTAAACTAATGTATTTATTTAATGCTATACCAATCAAACTCCCAAGAAACTATTTTACTGACCTAGAAAAAAATAACAACAAAATTCATCTGGAAGAATTAAAAGGTCAAGAATTTCAAGGAAACTAATGAAAACAAAAAATCACATGAAGGTGGCCTAGCTATATCAGATCTAAAACTATATTATAAAGCAGTGATCACCAAAACCATTTGATATTGGCTAAGAAATAGACTAGTTGATCTGTGGAATAGGTTAGGATCACAGGATAAAATAGTCAATAACTTTAGCAATCTAGTGTTTGACAAACACAAAGGCCCCAGCTTTTGGAATAAGAATTCACTATTTGACAAAAACTGCTGGGAAAATTGGAAACTAGTATGGCAAAAAGTAGGCACTGATCCACACTTAACAGCATATACCAAGATAAGGTCAAAATGAGTTCATGATCTAGGCATAAAGAATGCTATTATAAATTGCAATGTCCTGGCTAGCTTTCTGAAGGTCCTCTGAACTGGGCTTTAGTCTCATCAGAAAAATCACCATGAGAATAGTCAGGAATAAAGTTCAAAGTCTTTATTGTCTCCTTCAGTCTCCCAGTCTGAGCCAGCAGTCTCATACATTCAGCTAGTCTACAGTCGCTCATCTCTTCAAGTCAGCTAGTCAGCAGTCTATCTCAGTCTATCACTTATGTCTGACTCTGACCTCTTAAATACTCTATTACAATTACATAAATTCATCATATTGAGTATGAGCCAATCATTTTATCACTAAGGAACCATTATCTCATCAATTCCACTGAGTTAATATCTAGTTTTAAGATTACATAAAACATAGAGTCTTAAGTATACACCTTTTCAGAGTTCCTGTCCTCTACAATAAATAAAGTAGAAGAACATATATAGTTTACCTCTCAGACCTGTGGAAGAGGAAGGAATTTGTGACCAAAGAAGAACTAGAGATCATCATTGATCACAAAATAGATAATTTTGATTATATTAAGTTTAAAAGTTTTCATACAAACAAAACTAATGCAGGCAAAATGAGAAGGGAAGCAATAAACTGGGAAAATATTTTACATTCAAAGGTTCTTATAAAGGTTTCATTTTCAAAATATATAGAGAATTGCCTCAAATTTATAATAGTTCAAGCCATTTTCCAATTGATAAATGATCAAAGGATATTCTTCAGACAAAGAAATTGAAACTATTTCTAGTCATATGACAAGGTGATCCAAATCACTGTTGATTAGAAAAAAAATGCAAATTAAGACAACCCTGAGATACCACTATACACCTATCAGATTGGTTAAGATGACAGGAAAAGATAATGATGAATGTTGGAAGGGATGTGGGAAAACTGGGACACTGATACATTGTTGGTGGAACTGTGAATGAATCCAACCATTCTGGAGAGCAATTTGGAACTATGCTCAAAAAAATTACCAAACTGTATATACCCTTTGACCCACCAGTGTTTCTAATTGGCTTATATCCCAAAAATATTTTATAGGAGGGAAAGGGACTGACATGTGCAAAAATGTTTGTGGCAGCCTTTTTTGTAGTGGCTAGAAACTGGAAACTGAATGGATGCCCATCAATTAGAGAATGGCCAATAAAATTGTGGCATATGAATGTTATAGAATATTTTGTTCTGTAAGAAATGACCAATAGGATGATTTTGGAGACTCTGGAAAGACTTATATGAACTGATGCTAAGTGAAATGAGCAGAACCAGGATATCATTATACATGGCAACAATAAGACTGTATGATGATCAATTCTGATGGACATGGCTCTTTTCAACAATGAGATGATTTAAACCAGTTCCAACTGTTCAGTAATGAAGAGAGCCATCCACACCCAGAGAGAGAACTATGAAAATGAGTGTGGACCACAATGTAGCATTTTCACTTTTTCTATTGATTGCGTGCATTTTTGTTTTCCTTCTTAGGTTTTTTTTTCTAGTTCTGATTTTTCTTATGCAGCAAGATGACTACATAAATATGTATACATATATTTGATTTAACATGAATTGAAAGAAGGGGAAAGTTTGGAGCAAAAGGTTTTGCAAGGGTCAATGTTGAAAAGGTTACTCATGCATATGTTTTTTTTTTAATTTCATAATTATAATTTTCTTTTGACAGTACATATGCATGAGCAATTTTTTTACAACATTATCCCTTGTATTCATTTTTCCAAAATTTCCCCTCCCTCCCTCTACTCCCTCCCCTAGATGACAGGCAGTCCCATACATATTAAATGTGTTACAGTATAACCTAGATACAATATATGTGTGTAAATCGAATTTTCTTGTTGCACGGTAAGAATTGGATTCCGAAGGCATAAGTAACCTGGGTAGAAAGACAGTAGTGTAAACAGTTTACATTCAATTCCCAGTGTTCCTTCTCTGGGTATAGTTGTTTCTGTCCATCATTGATCAACTGGAAGTGAATTGGATCTTCTTTATGTTGAAGATATCCACTTCAATCAGAATAAGTCTTCATACAGTATTGCAGTGTACAGTGATCTTCTGGTTCTATTCATTTCACTCAGCATCAGTTGATGTAAGTCTCTCCAAGCCTCTCTGTATTCCTCCTGCTGGTCATTTCTTACAGAACAATAATATTCCATAACATTCATATACCATAATTTACCCAACCATTCTCCAATTGATGGGCATCCGTTCATTTTCCAGCTTCTAGCCACTACAAAAAGAGCTGCCACAAACATTTTGGCACATACAGGTCCCTTTCTCCTCTTTAGTATTTCTTTGGGATATAAGCCTAGTAGTAGCACTGCTGGATCAAAGGGTGTGCACAGTTTGATAATTTTTTGGGCATAATTCCAGATTGCTCTCCAGAATGGTTGGATTCTTTCACAACTCCACCAACAATGCATCAGTGTCCCAGTTTTCCCACATCCCCTCCAACATTTTCCTGTCATTTTAGCCAATCTGACAGGCATGTAATGGTATCTCAGATTTCTCTGATCAGTAGTGATTTGAAACACTCTTTCATATGAGTAGATATAGTTTCAATTTCAGCCTCTGAAAATTGTCTGTTCATATCCTTCTACCATTTATCAATTGGAGAATGGCCTGATTTCTTATAAATTAGAGTCAACTCTCTATATATTTTGGAAATGAGGCCTTTATCAGAACCTTTAATTGTAAAAATATTTTCCCAATTTGTTACTTCCCTTCTAATCTTGTTTGCATTAGTTTTGTTTGTACAAAAGCTTTTTAATTTAATGTAATCAAAATCTTCTATTTTGTGATCAGTAATGATCTCTAGTTCTCCTTTGGTCATAAATTCCTTCCTCCTCCACAGGTCTGAGAGGTAGACTATCCTCTGTTCCTCTAGTCTATTTATGATCTCATTTTTTATGCCTAAATCATGGGCCCATTTTGATCTTATCTTGGTATATGGTGTTAAGTGTGGGTCCATATCTAATTTCTCCCATACTAATTTCCAGTTTTCCCAACAGTTTTATTAACGAATTCTTATCCCAAATGTTGGTATCTTTGGGTTTGCCAAACACTAGATTCCCATGCATATGTTTTATAAATAAAAAGCTTTAATAATAATAAAAAAGTGGCCTCAGACATTTATTAGCTATGTGGCCCTGGGACTTAACTTCACTCAGCCTCATTTTCCTCATCTATAAAACAGGAATAATAACAGTACCTAAGTCCCATTGTTGTTATAAAGCTAAAATGAGATTATTCTTTTAAAGCATTTCATGAAACTTAAAGATTTTGAATGAAATAAATGCTATGATTATATGCTATTATTAATGCAATATGTGAATTAAGATTAAATCTAGGTGGTGTAGTCTTAATTAGGTTGCATAGAAAAGACAAGTCTCAAAAAGACAATACTTTTTTGCTATCTCCTTTTTGTTTTTGTGGAAACAAAATAAGGTGTATGTGGGGTGTATACTTAAGATTGGGAGTGGCCTAAAATATGGCAGAAGAAGGGAAAGTCTATTAAGGGGAAAAGCCAAAAAGTCTGCTTAGATAGAACTCCTCATATTTCAGTGTATTGACAAAATTCTGCCATGTGTTACTGATGGTCATTACTTTTGAATTGTTCTCATTTTCTAAAACTAACAAATGAAGAGACTGTGCCTACAGAATATAGTCTAAGTTTTGGCCACTTAGATATGCCTTGAACTTTATCACCAAACACTTGCGGGATTATACTATCATTTAACAGATGAGGATATAGAGGTCCAGAATATTTTGTACTTCTTTAATTCTCTAATTTTAGTCACTCTCAAGATATTAAAAAATGAAACAAAACAAAAAACAAAACTTCATCCCAATATATCAGAGTAGAAACACACCAGCTTTTGCTAATAAATAAGGAAGTTGGTAATGCATTTGCAAATCCTCTTCTCAGAAATGGTGAATCACCAATGTCAAATACTGTAGCTTATTAACAAGGTAGCTGGTACCAGGAGAAAACTCAGAAATGCCAATTCAAATCAGATCTTTTCTTTAAAAATGTATGAATTGAATTCTCCTATCATGGGCAAAAGTTTATTTTGGCCCCTTTAACCATCTAGCTTGCAGAGTCAGGTAGAAGGAAAGGAATGGTCTCCAGGTGGCCTTTCCTTCTTGTACATCTGCTTTACTTTCCCCAATACCTCCTCTCTGCTGTCTCTTTTGAAGGATGGGATGTTTTCTGCTTTAGTCAAAAGGATCTTTTCTACTAAAAGGAAAGCATCACCTGAAAATAAGGAATAGAAACAAAATTTAGCTCATAAGAAAGAATATTTTTAATTAATTTTAAGTTAATACATAGTAGTAAAAAACAAACAAACAACAACAACAACAACAAAAACTAAACTAAACTATCCAAGTCCTAAAAAAAATCCAAAGGAAGCTTTTCTAACCATTTAAAGTGAAATTAGAAGCCACTTTCTTCGTCTTATAGGGTTGATAATCATAGTGAAGGAAACTATTTTCTTACTAATCGACATACTCGAAGGAGAGAAAAATTAGCTTGAGATAGGATATTCTCAGGCATAGCATTCCTAAGGGTTTCCTCTTTGCCTAGGGAACAATTTCTTTTGGCCTAAGGGAAAATGGTACATTCAAATCCCACAGAAGAAGGGAAACCATCAGAAGTGACTGCCCCCTTTTTCTGTAAGTCATTAGCATCTTCAGGTCTTGCCTGGGTCTGTTTCTCAGTGGAATCATAGGGGAAAGTTAAATTTCTCCCCACAGGCATTAGATGAATTATTCAAGGTGAAAACAATTAATGACTTCTAGGGGAGCTTTCAGGGAGCCAGGTAGGAGTCTGGGTCAGCAGTACCTCAGTGCCTTCTCAAATATGTGGAAATGTGCTGCCAGTACAGACCATCAGCTTCCTATTTTCCCCTTCTCTTAGTTTCATCTGACGATGATATCAGTTATTAAATATTAGATATATATTTTGTATTTTTGCCAAAATTAGTAAAAATTTACTGTCTATATCTCTCCCTTCTCAAAGGATACTTTTCTATCTTTTTTTTTTTTTGAGGCTGGGGTTAAGTGACTTGCCCAGGGTCACACAGCTAGGAAGTGTTAAGTGTCTGAGACCAGATTTGAAAGATAATTTTCTAGAAAAGTAATTGAGGAAGGGAATAAAAAGACCTTTTAAAAATTCCTTTTTAAAAAGTTATTACTTCTGATCAAACTTGGCCCTGAAGAAGATATAGTAAGATATACCTTTGGAGAGGTCCAATGGTTGTGGATCATTACATATTCTGTCAAACTGTCAAACTCAGTGTGTTGATTAATTTTGCTGAATGTTTTTTTTTTCACATTTTATTTTTTGTTTAAAGAAATGTCTCTCTGAAGAGTTGGAGGAGAAGGGACATGTTTGGAAATGTTGGTGATGTAAAAATAAAAAAGTCAATAATTTTAAGACCATTTAAGACCATTATTCAGAATGCCAAAAATTGGCCTAAGTTGTGTTGCTTGAAATCTGGGATTTTAAAAGATACAAACTATAGGGCTCAGGTATTTTTTCCTTAGCTTTTTTTTCTTTTAGAATGAGAAGTCAGCTGTTATTTGCATAAGGGTTTCCAGCAAGATATTTGTAAGAGATATTTTGTTTAGCATAACAGTTTTGGTATAATTTGGTATAATCAAGAGATTAAAATTGAAGAGAATTCATGGGTCAAAAAATTTAAACTTCACCTATCTGAATTATACCTTTCTGATTTGATGATGGACATGGAGAAAAATTGGGCCATGGAAAAAGGTAGCATATGAAAAATGATAGAAATACCTTTAGCATAAGGGACATTTCCAACTTTTTTTTCCTCTTTAATTTTTTGTTGGGTTTAGAATTTGGCTTCTAAATTTAATTATCAAGTAGAAACTCTCTGTCAATAATAACTTCAATGTATTTTTGCTCTTCTTTTTCTTGACTTGGGAAATTGATTTTAAGTTTTTCCTTTGTTTGGTTTTGGTTATGGTATGCTATGAGATGTGAAGAATTCTCACCATTGTAGCTATGCAATTTCACTGATCAATACTGAAACTGAGACTTCAATTCCAGGGTATTAAATCCAGAGCCCTCTGTTAAACTCACCCATCTCCAGGTAGAGCTTAGAAAGACACCCACATTAAAGTTTACTATGGATGAAATGTACATAATGGTGCAAAGCAAAAACTGTGACAGTCTCCTGGCAGGATTCATCAATCATCGTCAACTTTTGTCAGTGGGGATAAAGGTCTCAGTATGACTTGAGCAAGGGTCCATGTCCAGGAATCTGCTTGGTTTAGTAGAAATATATTCTCTGAGTTATTTTTTATTAATAGCTCTTTGGGGGAAATGGATTGGAGAAAAATGCCCCTTTCTTGGACTGTGGATTTATTATTAAAAGCCTATGTGAAATCTCTTGATCCATTAAGTACTGTACCATACTATATAACATGGGAGTCTTTCTAGGGAAACAATAGCATCATGGGTAAGACTTCTTAGCAGGAGAAAAACAGTAAACTTCTTCCTACTATGATCTGGAATGATTTCAGGATGAGTGCTCTTCATAACTTAGCATGTGATTATTTGAAAATTGCAATATGTACTGTATGTATGTATGTAACCAATAATAATGAGAGCTCATATATAGAGAACGATTAAAAGTTTCTCAAAGATGTTTCCTACAAAAGACATCTGGTATGCTATTATCATCCCATTTTACAGAATAGGAAACTGAAGTTCAAAGAGAATAAATGACTTGTTTTAGGGACACACAGCTAATAAATTAGAAATTCAACTTTAATCCAGAAATGCTTACTCTGACATTTAATGCTCTTTTCCAGCACTTGGTTTGATACACTAAAATTATTTTGAACATAACTTCATTTTCCTCATACTTATTTTCTTCCCTTTCTCCTCTATTAAGCTTAATATTTTCATTGTTTACTTAAGACTTCTTAGCTACTCTTTTGTTTAGTATAACAGTTTTGGTATAATCAATTATTTAACTTGATGTCCAAGTCAATAATTTATTTTATTTTTAGGCTAAACAAAAGGCACACAAAGAACCACAGTAAAGACGTTGAATTAAAATAGGAAAAAAAAGAATAAAGACAGGACTCAAGTTGTAAAAACATTCTTTGTACCAGTATTCAAATGAGAGTAATTTGTTGTTTCCAGTCATGTCTAACTCTTCGTGATCTCATTTGGGATTTTCTTTGTAAAAATGCTGGAATAGTTTTCCCTTTCTTTTTCTAGTTCATTATACAAATGAGGAAAGGAGGGAGTAAGTGACTTATTCAGAATTAAAGAGCTAAGAAATAATTGAATCCAGATTTGAACTCAGGAAGATGCATCTTTCTGGCCGCAGGCCCAGTACTCTGTGCACTATGGCACCCCCAACTGCTGAGAAAAGCTCATATCAGTAGTGGATGGTACTTCAGAAGGTATTATTCCATACTTTGTTTCCTCTTCCTTTCTGGAAGGGGAGAGTCCACTTCAACCAAACCACATTTATCTCTACCCTGCCCTCTTTCTTTCTCAGAGGAAGCTAGAGATGAGCAATATTGCAAGGTTTTTTTGTTTGTTTGTTTGTTTGTTTTTTTAATTGACAGGTGTTGGTTTTTTTTGTTTTGTTTTGTTTTTTTTTGCATTACAAAATACATTTGATAGAAAAAATGTTGGATCTGGAAAAAAAAAAGTTTTGAAGTCCAAATTCTATACTTCTCTCCCCACAACTAAATTAAGGAGAGTTAAAATGTAATTCCCTCTATTTCCTGTATTGCCTCTAATTCCACAGAATTTGTTGTTTTTATTCAGTTGTGTTGGATTCTTCATGACCCCATTTGGGGTTTTCTTGGTAAATATACTAAACTGGTTTGTTTTCCCTGTCCTACTATTCATTTTACAGATGAGAAAACTGAAGCAAACAGAGTTAAATGATTTGTCCAGGATAACAGAAGCTAGAAAACATCTGAAACCATAACTGAACTTGGGAAGATGAGTAAGTGTTCCTGACTCTAAGCCTGGTATCCTATCTACTGTGCTACCTAACTTCCCATTTCCATAAAATAAGTGGGGATAAAAGTCTTCCTTGAAAATCTTAAAATTGTAGCCCTGTATCTTTCCCCTAAATAGCATTTCTTTGCTATTCACCATGAGTTTACTATTCTTTAGTGCTGCATACAAATAGCATACCAAATAAGTTCTTTCTTTGTTGACACAAGAATCTAGATAATGTTGTAGAAAATACTGGACTGAGGCAGGAAACCAAGGTTCCATTGCAGGCTTCCAACCCTTTGTAGTTTGAGACAATGAAGAATTCACAACCTCTTTGAACTGAAATTTCCTTAGCTATAAAATGAGTATGGTAATACTTATGCACCTTATGCATAAAGCATCTTTTAAATATTAAAGTACTGCATGACGTTGAGTAATAGTATTGAATTGAATGCTATGTTTTTTTAAAAAACATAACTTAAAAGAAAAATAGGAAAAACATTGCCATGTGCACAGCAGAACATGAGAGTATTCAAAATATAAAGTAATAAACTTCAATTTCAAGAAAGCTTATATAATAAATACTATACATTGTATTCAGTGCTGTCCTTTTTTTTTTGCTTCCTTGTAGACTTCTTTTGTTCTCTGATATGTACTTTTTTAACTTTATTATTTTACCCCCTCTTTCTTTCCCTTCTCCTGAAAAAAGGCTACAATTAAGTGTACACATCTATATCTATATATCTATATCTATATATATATAATGTACATACATATATAATATGATGTTGATATAAATATACATGTATACATATATGCATATAAACAAAAATATGCATATATATATCTATATATAATCATACCCATATACATTAATGTGTATCTAAGACCATACTATGATTATTTATCCTCTGTTTCTCTGAAGGTATATATCTTTCTCCCTAAGTTCAAGACTTTCTATATTTTTCTAACTCCATAAGCTCATTTTCTATACCACAGCAATATTCCAACCTTATATAATCTAGTTATTTTAAATAGTCTAAATCTAAATATTGATTAATATGCCTGACATATAGTGTAGTTCCCCTGTTTTTCTTTTGATTAAATCTTAGATTAAATTTAGCTTTAAAAATTCCATGTTTTTGAAGCCTCTAGAAAATATGCATTAATAGGTTAGTGACTTGTGGAAAATATTAGAAATCAGAATAGTACATTGAAATGGGTTGGAAACCTTGGTTTATAAATTAGTTCTGCGACTAAAATGCTTTAAATTTGGGCAAAATCCTTCCCCTTCTCCATGTTGTTATATGATACAGTAGAATAAAGAATGAATATAAAGTCATCAAGGCCTGTGTTACAATTTTACTTCTGCCAATTACTGCCTATGGGATCTTGGAGAAGCTAATTAACTTCTTTGGTCCTCAGTTTCCTCAGAAAATGAAGAGGTTGGACTGGGTGGTTTCTGAGGTCTCTTTCAGCTCTAAATGTATTATCTGAGTCTCAATTTTCCCATTTGAGAAGTGCGTGTGAATTAGATGTTCTCTATGGTAATTTCCAGTTTTGGATAGATCACTTAATCCTGTTTGCCTTTATTTCCTCATTTGGGATTTGACTGGGAGAAGAAAAGGGCAAACTACTGTAGTAGTACTCTAGTAGTAGTATTTATTAATTTGCCAAGAAAGCCCCAAATGAAGTCACAAAAAATCTAACACAACTAAATCAGCTAAACAATATGGCACTTTGCATTTCTAAGATTTTAGAGTTTTCTTCTCTAAAGATCTCTAATACAAAGATTTATGATTCTTTATGTCTTTTTTATATAAAATTAGACCTATAGTTTTAAACATGTAAATATTTCCAAATGAGAAACTTCATCTTCTAATTCAGGTTGTCACTTTCTTTGCAACTTATAGAGGATTGCCTTGAGATACAGAAGTTAAATAACTTTTCTGGGTATACACGTGCAGCATGTCAACCATGAATGAGTCTTATACTTAGGTCCGGTTGACTCTGGAGCCATATTTCTACATATCTTAAATATACAAGTTATAGATAAAGAAAGGAAGAGACTTTCTTTCAAAAATTACCTGGACAGAGAAAGGTAAATGTAGGAGACCATAGAAAGTTCTAACTACAAAACAATAGGAAATCATCCTCAAATCTAGATTCTAGATCTAGTTGGTGCTCTATGATCTCAGAATCTGTAAATAGTTCCTACCTTCCCAAGCTACACTGGAACAAAGTTATGATGGTCCTAATCAAGATGAGTTGTAGTATATAATCTTGTAAGGCTGTCTCCTGCCAAAGAGAGCAAGGGAATTTTGAAGGAGCTGTAAGGGACAGGATGCTGCTTCTCCCAAACCTGAGTTATGGGCAGTGAAAACAATGTAAGGAGCTAGCTAGCCACTTACTACCACAGTACTTCCTATGTATTGCCCACCATAGAACATGCAAGCTGTTTTTATCTACAGAGGAAGAGGAACATTATAACAGGCCTAAAAAAGCTTTCATTTTCATCTACTATGCATAATGCAGGAAGGTGA